>NC_089743.1:7542727-7562727 GCF_040412425.1 Macrobrachium rosenbergii
AGAGTCTTGGTGACCTGAGGTCAATTACTTTTGACAATAATTACACTGGATAAATACAAGTCATGTAAAAAGAAAGTGGGCAATGACTGATCTAACAACATTCTGATACATTTGCAAAAGAAACAGATACAAAATAAGTTAGTAACAGATACAAATTTACTTAGAAAAGCGTGGTTGATTCAGTATGGCTGATCCTGCTTGAACCGCTCCTATAGGAGCGGTATTGAAGAAAACGGGTCATTCATCATAGAAGACTCGCTCAGTGGGGACTTTACAAATACTCCCCCCCCCCCCAAGACGTGGGTAACGTCTGATTAATCTAGGTATCTGCTGGGACGTTGGAGAGTGCCGCGGCTCTGCGAAGTCAGCTGTGGGGTGCGGTGCGAGTGAGAGCAGCTGGCTGTGGGTGTGGCTGGTAGCTTTCGGGGGCGGCCACGCGACCTGCTTTTGAGGTGGCCTGGTTGCGGAGGCGACGGCTCTCGAGGAGGGCACTGCGTGGTGCCATTTGCTGTTTCCTCCAGGAGGGTAGGCTTGAGGTGGTCGATCGACACCCAGTCGTCCTTCCCGTGCAGGGCGAGGCGGAAGGCTTTGTTGTTCCTCTCAAGCATGTGGAAGGGCCCCCTGTAGGGTCTGGTTAGTAGGGGGCGGACGGCATCGACCCTGACGAAGACATGGGTGGTGGAGGACAAGCGGGAGGCGTGAAGGCAGTTGACCTGTTGGTATATGTCAGCTGGCAGGGGCGAACTTCCGACTATGTCGCGGAGCCTGTGGACTGACGGGTTGTGACGATCTTCCGTGACTAGTTCGCCCGGGACTACGAGGGGCTCCCCTCAGATTTTCTCCGCTGCGGACGGGTCGCCGCTGGCTCTGGGGGCAGTTCTCAGCCCGAGGAGGACCCAAGGCAGCTGGTACTTCCAATCCTCGGCGGTGCAGCAGGCCATGAGGAACACCTTGAGGGACCTGTGGAAACTCTCCACCAATCCGTTGGCTGCGAGGTTGTAGGCGGTGGTGGTGTGCTGAGATGTCCCCAGCAGGCGTGCCAGGGCGGACCACATCTCGGACAGGAAGGCCGGGCCCCTGTCGGTGGTTATGTGGTCTGGGACGCCGAACCGGCTGATCCAGCTGGAGAGGAGGGCCTCGGCGCACGCACTGGCAGTGGCTTCCTGCATGGGCGTCGCTTCAGGCCACCTGGTTGAGCAGTCGATGATCGTCAGGAGGTATCTGGCCCTGCTTGATGGGGGAAGAGGGCCTACGACGTCTGTGTATGTGACCAAACCGCCTCCCCGGCTGGGGAAACTCACCTACCCCTGACTCGGTGTGGCGCCCTATCATGCTGGTTTGGCACTGGATGCACTGTCTTGCCCAGGCCCTTGTGTCCTTCCGCATCCCATGCTAGACGAACTTCTCTGTCAGCAGCTTGGCCGTCATCCTGCCGGAGGGGTGGGACAGCCCGTGGATGACGTCGAACACCAGACGGCGGCGGGAGGCGGGCACCAGGGGGCGAGGCTGGCCGGTGCTTACGTCGCACAGGAGTTTTGGTCCTCCGGGGCCGAGGGTCACGTCCTTCCACTTTAGGGACGTGATGGCGGTGTGGTAGGCTGGAGTCTCTGGGTTGGCGGTCTGCTCCTGGGCGAGGTCCTCGTAGTTGATCCTGAGCTGCACCGCATTGAGCTCGATTCTGGAGAGGGCGTCTGCTACAGGGTTCTTCCTGCCGGGGAGGTACTTGATTGAGCAGGTGAACTCCATGATGGCTGCTGCCTGGAAGATCATGCATCCCCCTGCTTGGTGAAGGCGTGGACCAGCGGCTGGTGGTCCGTCCAGATTGTGAGGGGCGTACCCTCCAGGAGGAACTTGAAGTGGTGTACCGCCCGATACACTGCGCAGAGTTCCCTGTCGAAGGTGCTGTAGCGGGCCTCCATGGGGTTGAACTTTTTGCTGAAGAAGGCGAAGGGCTGGGGGGCTAAGGCGACGATCTGCTCCAGGACAGCCCCACAGGCGACGTTGCTGGCATCCGTCGTCAGCTGGAGGGGGGCGTTGGGGTCCTGGTGGGCCAAGGCGGTTGCCTCAGTGAGGGCGGCCTTCGTCAGGGAGAAGGCCTGCTGATGGCTGGGTCCCCACACCAAGGACTTCGGTTGGCCCCTCAGGATCTCCGTCAGGGGGGCCATGGTGTGTGTGACCCCGGGGATGAACCTTCTGTAGTAGTTGACCATCCCGAGGAATTCCTGTATGGCCTTGACAGAGGTAGGGGTGGGGAACCTGGTGACAGCTGCGACCTTTGATGCGAGCGGGCGGACACCGTCTGGGGATATCTCGTGGCCCAGGAAGTCAGCTTTTTCGACGCTGAAGGTGCACTTGTCAAATCTGACGACGAGGCTGTTCTCCTGCAGGCGCTGCAGGACCGCCCGGATGTGCCACTGGTGCTCTTTGGGGGACCTGCAAAAAATTAGAATAACGTCCACGTAACAGACGCAGAAGTTCAGGTCCCCTAGGATGCTGTCCATCAGCCTCTGGAAAGTTGCCCTGCGTTCCTCAGGCCGAAGGTGGAGAGGGCGAAGACGTAGGACCCGAAGGGCGTGATGATGGAGGTTGTCAGGATATCCTCTGGGGCAACTGGTACCTGGAAGTAAGATTTTAAAAGGTCTAATTTAGAGAATATTTTGGCCCCGTGAAAGGAGGCCGTGAGATCTTGCATGTTTGGCAGAGGGTAGTGATCAGATTCAGTTGCAAGGTTGAGCCGCCTGTAGTCGCCGCAGGGTCTCCAGGAGCCATCCGGTTTCTGCACCATGTGGAGGGGAGAGGCCCACGGGCTGGAGGCCTTTCTGCATATGCCCATCCGCTCCATCTCGGCGAAGGCGTCCTTGGCCTCCTGAAGGCACTGAGGGGGAAGCCTCCAGAACTTTGCGTGTGCTGGGGGCGCCCTTCGTCCTAATGTGGTGGTAGATTCTGTGCTATGCTGGGGCCCTGGGTACCTGGCGGAACTCGGGTTTAAAAACGTCAGGGAACTCCTTCAGCAGCTGGGCGTACTGGTGTGGGGTGATGGAGCAGATGGTAGGCACGCTGGGTCCTGGTGCCAGGGGGAGGGACTGGCGGGAGTCAGTGTAAAGGAGACGCTTGTGACCGATTTCAACTGCCAGCCAGAAGTAGGCGAGGAAATCCATGCCCAGGAGTGGGGTCCTTACATCCGCGACGATGAAGTTCCACATATATCTCCGGCCAAGGATGGAGATCGACAGGAGCCTGGAGCCGTAGGAGAGGATGGGGGACCTGTTGGCGGCCGTCAGAAAGGCAGCCGGGTCCGGTGGGCGCTTGCGGTCCTCCCTGGATGGTGGAAATACTGACCGTACGGCCCCGGTGTCGACCAACATCATCCTGCCGAAGATGGTGTAGCAGACGTAGAAGCCTAATGGTTTTGGGCTCCTGGGTTCCTCTGCTGCCATGGCGGCCTGTTCTGTTGGCCGCCGCTTCCCCTGTTTATTGGATGGGCGAACGAGCAGGGGGGTTGGCAGTTCCGGGCGTCCTTGCCGTACCGCTGGTGGTAGTAGCTAGGGCCCGGTGGGTTTTTCTTGTGGTGATACGCTGGCCGCCTTCTGGTGACGGCGCTTATCTCCTCCTCTGCATTATCCTCCAGCTGGAGGGAACTGATGGGGTGTGCGGGCGTGGATGCCCGCTTCGCTGCCCTTGCGGAGTCTGTCAGCCGCTGCGCCGTCCTAATCAGGTCCTCAAGCGGCATGGTGTAAGGGTCGAGGATCTGAGTCCGGACCTCCGGGAGGAGCTGATGGAGGAGGATCTCCCTTGATAGGCTAATCTCTGACTGCCTACCTCCGCTGTCTGTGCCGGGAAGGGTGAGGAGGTCCTGGATCACGCCCCAAGTCTCCAGGATGTTCTGGTCATGCCGCGGGCTGGTGACGAGGCCAAGGGTGTGGGTGGCCCTCTCGGAGATCGGCAGGGAGCAGGTCTCCACGAGGGAGGTTTTTAGATGATGGTAGGTGATGGGGCATGCGGCAGACACCCACAGGACGAGCTTCCTGTAGACCTCCTCCGGCAGGGCGTTGATCACGGCTTCAGCTTGTAGCACCTTGTCATTGAGTCCCGCCAGTCTAAACTGTCTTTCGACCCCGGTAGAGCCATGATGATGGGTTGCCGTGTGTGAAGGGCGGTAGTTTTATGGTGAGGGCGGCTTTAGTTTGTTCTGCCGGGATGGGCAGGGCGCGGGTAGCGGCGTGGAGGAGCACGTGATTCTTGGCGCGGGAAGGGCGCGGGCGGGACGTGCGGGAGGTAGATGTCTGAGTTTGTAAAGTTCGCAGTTAACTGTACGTGGGAGGGAATGTCCGTGTCCATGCTCACTATTGCCCTCTTAATTGGAGTGGGATACTCGCGTCAATACGCACTTGGGAGCATGCCGTGTGGGTCCGCCAATAACGCTGGTGATTTTGCCGACAAGAGTCAGCACACCCGTCTTTAGTCTGTTGGGGGCGTGGGGTAGTTCATGGAGCCAAGACTAGGTTGCCGTCTGAGTCCGCTAATGGCTCCGGGAACCACTCCGGGTCACCACTTTAAGAGGTGCAAAATAATGAGCAGGAGGAAAGTTACTGCTGCTTTATTCAGGACGCAGGCCCTTTATATAGCAGCGGACTGACGTGTCACAGAGGAATACAATAGAATCTTGGTGACCTGAGGTCAATTACTCTCAACAGTAATTACAATGGATAAGTACAACACATGTAAAAAGAACGTAAACAGTGACTGATCTAACAACATTCTGATACATGTGCAAAAGAAACATACAAAAAAGTTAGTAACAGATACAAATTTACATAGAAAAAGCAGTGCTTTTGCCCGCACTGCAGTAGGGAGTGCTGCCTCACCCTGCAGAAGAGGGCGTTGAGGTGTGACAGGACCTACAGTGCACCACAGAAGAAGACCAATTTCCACGCATTTCTGAAAGCGGCGGCTGATCTCTACCCTCCTGAACCCTAAGGTAAGGCCACCTACTTCTTTTCGGTTCAACTTTGTTTGGGTGCAAATTATTATTTCCTTACAGGTTGCGCCTTTCAGCCGGTGCTGAGTGCCTCCCTGCTCTTGTTTTTGCCTTGGGAACTTGTTTTTCCTCCACTTTTAGGTCTCCTGGTAGCGGTGGTGAGATTTGTTTTTGCTCGGTCATGTACTTTGCCCCCTGCTTCGTTACTTAGAAACGTTTCCTCTCTCCCCCCACCCCGAGCCTTACGTTTTTGCCCGCACCCGTCCCCAACGTGTTTCCCATTTGCGTAACCCCCCCCGTTGCACCGCTACCCACTTACCCCCGCTTTTGGAGTACGTGAGGTAAATTGTCCTTCCCTGCCCTGTTGCCCCCCACTCTTTCAGCTGCTCCCTCGTTTTTGCTTATGGCTCCTTCTCGTCTTTCCCCTCAAGCCGGCACACCCGTAAGGTAAACATGTCTTCCCCGTTGCTCTGTTCTCCCCCACCCAGAACCCTGGGTTCCCACAGTCCCCCCTTACTGCTGAGTAGAGGTAGGGGGCAAATGACACTTGACAGCCAGCAAGCAAGTCCTCCACTATCAAGAGGCCTAAAAGTGTAGGAAAAACAAGTTCCCAAGGTAAAAATAAGCACAGAGCTAATATTTAGAATTACCTATATATATATATATATATATATATATATATATATATATATATATATATATATATATGATATAGAAAGTGTGTGTGTGTGACAGTAGAAAGTAATAAGTAATATTGTTTATTTACGAAGTGATTCATCATCCTTCTCTAATATCTATAAATTATTACTGTAAGATTAATTATAAAACCACGAAAAGGAAAATTTTATTTATCAACGAATGTATAGCAGTGTAGCCACCCCTTGTTTTGTGTTTTTCTTATCTCTATGCCCGAGTCATTCCTATTTATTCTTTTTTTTTTTTTTTTTTGGCAACACTGTTATACAGCACAAAGACACAAGGATGCCACTCTTCCAATTTATCATGAATTTCTTTTATACTTAAAGATATATCCCCATTGAGGGACCCAGTTCTGGAGACAGTGATTGACGTCTGTAGGAAATTCTAATGGAATAAAGAAGACATGAAATAACAACGGAATTTTCTTCATCCAGAACTGAGACGTGGGTTCAAAATATCCCCTCAAAATGGCAACTGAATTTTAGGGGGTGCGTCATCCCAAGTATAGGACAAGGTAGGAGATTTTTGGTAATCATTACTCCCCCCCCCAACTCATCCTCACCAAGTGTCAGTACCAAATGCATCCTGATGAAGACATCAGAATCTCCGACCCAGCTACAAGGAAATATGATGTATGAAAATTCTTTAATCTAATTGTAATTTATATGATTAGTGTCACGGGAAAATCACCCGTGACATATGGTGGCAGCTGTGTGGGATCTTTAGTTGTTGTTGTTGTTGTTGTTGTTGTGGTTCCCCAGACTCTGTTATGCCAGGTAGCCTGCACCGCGCAAGAAGGACACAACGCTTACTGGATCTGACCATAACTGTGTGGTAGTGTGGATGTTGTGTTGTTGTCTAAGGGCTGCCAAGTTAGGGCAATCTACTAGGAGATGTGTAATTGTGTGGGGACTAACTTGGCAGAGTGGACATATGTCTGTTTGGGTGTTGTCTATGCGGTGTTTGTAGGTGTTTAGTGATTGGTGATGACCACAGCGAAGTCGAGTCAGGTGTACTCTCTCCAATCTTGAGAGCTGTGTTTCTGTGCTGCTTATGTTGGGTGGGGGTGCTGAGTATTTTGTTGTTGGGAAGGTTATTAAGTGCTTGTCTGGTGAGGTGAGTGTGGATGTGCTTTTTTGTTTTGTGTGATGTTTGTGGGTGGTGGTATAGAATTCAAGATATTTGTATAGTGTCTGTGTGGTGTATTCGCTATTTGCCTGTGTGTTGAGGGTGGTCGTGAAGGTAATAGCATGGGCTGTTTGTGTTGTTTATGACCGATGCCAAGAATTGTGTGCCTCTCATGTCTAAGTGTTGCCTGATGGTGAGAATCTTGGTTTTGGCGTGTAAGTGTTCTATTGGTGTGGATTGTGTACTGCCAAGGATGATTCTAAGAGCTGTGTTTTGTATTATTTGTAGTTTGTTTAGTTGTGTGTTGATATGGCAGGGTGCCAGGCTGGGCTGGCGTAGTTTATTATGGAGCGGATGTATTGTTTGTATACTGTGATGAGCGTTTCTTTTTGTTGTCCAAATGTTGTGCCTGTTAGTGATCTTAGTGCATTTAGTCTAGGTCTGCATTTTTTTATGATGTTACTGACATGTGGAGCAAATGACATTGAAGTGTTGTATGTGACTCCTAGGATTTTTGTTTCGTGTGTGTGTGGAATTGTGGTGTTGTTCAGCGTTGCTGTGGGTCTGTACTGATGTTTTTTGTTGTGACTAGTGAGTAGTGTACTTGTGGATTTTTTGTTGGTGCTACCTGTAATCTGTTTTGTGTGAGCCAGTTTTCGAGTTGTGTTATGTAAGTCTGTACTTGTGTGGAGCATACATTTTTGTCTGCATGTATTGATATGATTGTTAGATCGTCTACATATGAGGAGATGTATATGTTGTTAGGTGGTGTTGGTATGTCATGCATGAATAGGTTAAAAGTGTTGGGCTTAGGACGGAGCCTTGTGGGATGCCGTTCGGGAAGTTTCTGATTTTGGATGACTCGCCATTGTAGTGTACAAATGCTTGTCTGTCTGTTAAGTAATCGGCGAGCCAGCGTTTGTGTTGTTGTGTAGTGTGGTGTTGTAAACGTTTTGTTGATGAGAAGTGGTCTAGAGATGGCGTCAAAGGCTTTACTTATGTCTATTGTGATTAGCAGTGTTCTTTGTGGTGGGCGTCTGGAGTTAATGCCATCTTGTATTTTTTGTGTAAGGTTGGTGAGTAGTGTTGTTGTGGAGTGGTGTGGTCTGTAGCCATGTTGAGTGGGTGACAGTGGTATGTGTGGTGTGGTTTTATGTAAGATGAGGCGTTTTACTACTTTTGATGGTGTGCAGAGTAAAGTTATAGGTCTGTATGAAGCTGCTTGTGTAGGTGTTTTGTTTGATTTTAGAAGTGCTATTATTTTCCCCAGTTTCCAAATGTGTGGTATAATGCAGTGTGCGTATGAATAATTGGCTATGTTTGTCAGTGTTTGTGTGCCATGGGGACCTAGATGTTTTAAATGAATGTTTGAAATGTTATCGATGCCCATGACTGCAGAGTTTTTAAGTTGTTTAATGATTCTAGCAGTGTCTTCTGTTGTGGCTAGTATTACTGTGTAATCTAATGGGAACTGTTGTTTGCGTCTGTTGATGTGTCTGTCTTCTTTGTATTTGCGTAGGTGGCTGATTTTTGCGTAGTGGTTTATTAAGATGTTGGCTTGTTGTTTGCGTGAAGGGATCTTGTCAGATGTGGTGATTGAGGCGTTACTTTGAGTGTTCCCACTGTTTGAATTGATGAGACTGTTGATAGTTTTGTGTAGTTTGGATGGGTTGGTTCTATAGTCTATTGTACCTTGAAAAGTTTGCCAGTTCTCTGTCTGTTTTTGAGTTAATTTGGTGTTTATTTCTGTGTTTAAATCATGTATGCGATTTGTTGTGATTTGTGTGTGTGGGGTTGGTGTATTTCTTAAATTGTTTCGTTCCATTATGAGTCTGTTTATGTCAGGCGTGAAGTTTGGGTTGTAGTGTTTTCTGTTGCCTTTAGGAACGTTTCTTTTGTCTGCATTGTTTATTATGTCGTTGAATTGTATTGTTGTGTTGTTTAGTGTCTGTGATGATGTTATGTGTGTGTGGTTTAACTCCTGAAATGAGCCTCAGTGGTTTCAAGTACTCATCCCAGGCAGCGCTTGTAGTTAGGGATGGTGTGTCTTGTATGTGAGAAAGTGTCATGTGTGGTTCAGAGTGTTATTAAAATAGGAAGGTGGTCTGATGATAGGTCTGTTTGTGTTTTCCATGTGATTGATGGTGCTATGTTGGGTGAGCAAAATGTTATGTCTGGGGAAGTGAGACTAAAGTTGGCTTGGTGTGGTATGTGTGTGTGCATATCTGTGTTGTTTAGTATGTATAGCTGGTCTAATTGTGTTGAGATGTCTGTGCCTCTTTGTGTGATGTCTTGGTGGGCATACCAGTCTGTGTGTTTGGCATTGAAATCTCCTCCCAGAAGTATATCTGGGAGGGTATTCAACGCCTGCAGTCTAATTGTGAAGTTTGCTGGTAAACCCAGTGAATATTCTGGAGGGACTCGTATGTGTTGATGATTGTGATTTGTTTATTGTGCCCTATTTTGATATTAAATGCTTGTAGTTCTGTATGTCTGTCTACTTGTGTTAGTGTTCTGATGTGCTGCGTTTTTTCAATGTAGGATATGTTATGGTGTATGTATGTGATGGGGCCTCCGCCATCACCATGTTGTCTGTCTTGTCTGATGGCTGTGTAATTTGGTATGTTGGGTGTTTTATGTGTGTGTTTCAGTTTTGTTTCTTGAATGATGGCTATGTGGATCTTTTGTTTGTGCATGAAATGTTTTAGTTCAATGTGTTTGTTGCGAATGCCGTCAATAATTAATTGTAAGATGTTTATGTTGCGGCGATTATGTCTAAGTGTGTGAGTGCGTGTATTTAGTGGTGCATTTCTGTGGGCGTTAGGTGAGTGTGTGCTATGGGGTGTTGGGGTTTTTGGGGCTGTTTGATTTGTAGGAATGGGTGATGGTGTTCTGGGATTGGAGGAAAGTGTGGTAGATGGGAGATGGTGATCTGTGTGGTGTTGGTTGGTTGGTGTTTTGTTGGATAGGAAGTGCTTGTTGTGTATTGTTATTGTTTGTTTGTGTGTGTGTGTTACGGCATATGATGCACTTCCAATGTACATTGTAGTCTTTTAGTGTTCTCAGTGTGGTGCAATGAAGGTGTACCCACCCACCACACAAGTTGCAGTTGACTGATCCACCCCGCGCGAGAAGCTGTAACTCGTGTGCTGCAGATGGGACATGTGTAGGGGCCTGGGTTTAATTCTATGTCACCGGCTAGGATTAATTGTAGGGATATAGTAGCCGGGTTACCATATCCCTTCAGAGAAAAAACTGGAGATCCAGTTGCGCTGGCGCCACCTCGGCGCGGTACCCTGCGGAGCATTGGGGAGCCACTCCTCTTCTCCCCCTCCCTTGTCTTCGCAGTGGGGTTGTATTGTGGACGTTTGATCCAGGCGGCCGTCGTTCCACCGCCGTCTGGAGAGGTCCCACGACGATGACGTGTCCACTCCGGAACCTGGGATCTTTAGTTAAGGGGCATGCCGAATGCTGGATTTCGAGGAATTGTCAATTTTTAGTTTTTTACAGTTTTGGACTGGTATATGCGTACATAAACATGTCCTGAGATATTATTGCTAAAAAAATTTTTTTAAGTGGGTTTTTTTACATTTTTGTTCACCGCATTTACCGGCATTTGAGCGGCATTGAGCAAAAAATTTTTGCAAACATTCTGTATGACTTTTTAGGTGGAAGTGAGAAATGTACTTTACTTTCCTACTAAAATACACATTATCTACGTTAAAAACTGGCTCGCTCTCTCAAAAAATATATCTGAATAAATATGTATCTATGTATCTCAATATCGCCCTGTGATATCGCCCTGTGAGTGACATTGTGCGACAAATTGTCGTACAATGTCTGTATGACTTGCCAATTCTGGATAGTAGAAAGCGAGAAATTTACTTCAGTATCCTACTAAAACTACCCATTTTCTTCGATAAGAGCTTTTTCGTTCTCTATAAAAATATCAAAATATCAAAAAAGTAAATATATATCTATGTATCTCGATATTTTTAACTCTTTATCACAGGTGTACCATGCCAACTAGTATACATATAATATTTTATGCTTCTTGACATATTTTTACTGCATATTTTTGGAAATATGAAATTATATAAGTAGGTAACAGTTCCAAACAATAAACCATCTCATTTGTGTGTAGCAAGTGTTCCTGGTTCCAGGCGATATCCCAGTGCTCTGTGATGCATTTCCTTCTCGGATTTTCGTACCGTGCAGTGCACTCACTCAATTCCATTGTCATAAGCAAGAAAAGTACCACTCTTGTGAGGGAGAAATTTGAACGATTGCATCTCATAAGTTTGTTACAAGAGAGGGACGAAGCAAATGGGAATTGTCTTGCCTGGGATAGCAACAACACCAGAACACCCATATCTGAGTAAGGGATTTGTTTTCTTCTATTAGTAATATTCTAATTAGTGATTACTATTTTTCATAATACTAATAATTATATAAGAAAACAAAGCTTGGTTTTACCGCAGTAAGTTGTCTGACTCGTGACTTGTGTAGGCTTGGTTGTTCAGTGTTTGTTTACTTTATCCTCTCAGTTGTTTGTTTATTTGCCTCTCCAATATCTGAACAGAAAACATGTACAGTGGTAGCGTATATAGGTTATTTAGAAAATTTATATTAATAGCATATACTTTCATAGCTTATGAAGAAAACTTTAGGGTAAGTATGAAACGATTGGAACAAGCCTTTCCCAGAATACCATGTCCTGGCCTAACCTCAGTAGGGCATTTATTTTTATAATTACGGAAAAAATTTCGCACTGATAGCATATAGCCTACTGTTTTTTATAGGTACCATATACTATTTTTATAGTTTATGGAGAAAACATTATATTGATAGCATATATTAGTGGATTTTTATTATGAAACAACTTTGCACTCATAAACTATATACATTATATATATATATATATATATATATATATATATATATATATATATATATATATATATATATATAAAACTTTATCACATACACAGTTGTTCTGTGCATTAGTAGAATTACTAAAGGGACCTCATTCAAACTGGATGGTATCTAGTGGAGTACTTATTCTGAAAAAGTTTCTTGGACAAATAGTGCTCGTCCAAGAAAGCTTGTAACTTTTCAGAATAAATACTCCATTAGATACCATCCAGTTTGAATGAGGTCCTTTTATAATATATATATATATATATATATATATATATATATATATATATATATATATATATATATATATATATATTATAATTAAAAAAACTTTCCACTGATAAATTATATATATATATATATATATATATATATATATATATATATATATATATATATATATATATATATATATACATACACACACATACACATATATATGTGTGTGTGTGTGTTTATACACAGTATATATATATATATATATATATATATATATATATATATATATATATATATATATATATATATATATATATATATATATATATATATACAATCAGTTTTACATGACTGGCGTGGGGTTGGTGTAGGAAATATTCACTGCTTACTGTATTTTCATATTTTCATGATTATATACTGTATATATATAATAAAACGGACCTAAGGTACTGCACTGAAGAATATATATATATATATATATATATATATATATATATATATATATATATATATATATATATATATATATATATATAAAATATATATATAGACACATATATATATATATGTATATATATGTGTGTGTGTGTGTATATATATATATATATATATATATATATATATATATATATATATATATGTATGTATGTATGTATGTATGTATGTATGTATAATTTATCAGTATCAAAAGTTTTTTCATATATATATATATATATATTATATATATATATATATATATATATATATATATATATATATATATATATATATATATATATATATACTGAAAGGACCTCATTGGTGCAGTATCTAATGGAGTATTTATTCGAAAAGTTACAAGCTTTCTTGGACAAACACTATTTGTCCAAGAAAGCTTGTAACTTTTTCGGAATAAGTACTCCATTAGATACCATCCAGTTTGAATGAGGTCGGTTTTTTATATATATATATATATATATATATATATATATATATATATATATATATATATATATATATATATATATATATATATATATATATAAGGACCTCATTCAAACTGGATGGTATCTAATGGAGTACTTATTCAGTTATATAGTTGCAAGCTTTCTTGGACAAATAGTGTTTGTCCAAGAAAGCTTGTAACAGGTAGGTGAAACAAATTTCGGAATAAATACCCTATTAGATACCACCCAATGAGGTATCATTTCAGTAATATATATATATATATATATATATATATATATATATATATATATATATATATATATATATATATATATATATATATATATATATATATATATATATATATATATATATATATATATATATATATGAAAAAACTTTGCACTGATAAATTATACATACATACATACATATATATATATATATATATATATATATATATATATATATATATATATATATATATATATATATATATATATATATATATATATATATATATATATATATATATATATATATATATATATATATATATATATATATATATATATATATATATATATATATATATATATATATATATATATATATATATATATATATATATATATATATATATATATATATATATATATATATATATATATATATACAGTAGATATTCAGTAGATCCACATCCACACGCTAATCTGTTCCAGAAGTAGCGTCGAGATTTGAGTTAGTCGAATTCTGAATCAATTCCTCCCATATATTTTTATTTATTTATTTTTATTTATTTATTTATTTTTATTTATTTAGCTGACCTGGCTACGAGAAGGATAAAAGTCTATCGTCTCTCGGCTATGGGACTTCAAAGCTGGTGTTTTTGTAAAATAAGAAATAACTGAAAATGGATTAATCCATTCCTGATCACCTTGCCTCTTTATAGAAAACATTACACAAATTACAATTAAATAAGTTCAGAGTTGAATAACACCGTATCAGAAGAAATTTTTACATATTTAAATGCATACTGTATCAAAAAAATTGGCCTACGGCCAATGCGGCCGTATTACCGATGGTAGACCAAGCACCACAGGATAGGCTAGGTAGTCCATAGGCACTAACAGAATGTACTGTAACGGGCACGGACAAAAACTGTTGTTGATAATAATATTGAAAAACAAGCCTGATTATTACAGTAAATTAATATTACAGTATTTATAAGCCGAATTACTGTATGTCTGTTATCGTAACATTAAGAAAAATTTCCTAAGTTACATCGGCACTCAGCAGCCTGTGGCATGAGCAGATGTAAACAAACCTAAGCGCCACCCTGGTGGCGTATCGCAGTACTAATTACATAAATGTTGTTTACGTTCAGTATTTATTGTAAATTTTTACAGTCTACTAGAATAGTGTACAAAATCACTGTAAAACATCTTTCAATAAATATTATGATACCCTAACATATTGGGACCCATGATTGGATGAAAATTCAGAAAGCCAAAAAAATGACGATACAGTGGACCCCCCGTTTTCGCGGGGGATGCGTCCCACACCCCCCCGCGAATAGGTCAAATCCGCGATTGCTTACAACGCCCCTCTAAAAATGCTTATACCTGTCTACCATGAAGGGTCAAACACCAAAGTATGCCTAAAAATACCAGCCTACATCAAATATACATTAAACTATTACCTTATTACTGTATTAATCTTTGAAATGATACTATTAATATAATTTCCAAGCCATCTTAAACATTTTATCATTACATTTATACGTACATATTGTATGGCTTACAGCTGTAGGTGAAACTAATCCAGTCCCCCCTACGTATTCAGCCACACATTTTCTTTCATACAGTTATAAGCCGTTCCGTTTTCTTTTCAGGAGGAACCATTGGTATTTACGTATACAGTATGAAATTCACAAAAAGAGAGAGACAAAAATTAAAAAAACGTATGCACATTTCAAAAAATTTAATACTACGTATATTTGTACCTGTCTACCATGAAAGGTCAACACCAAAGTACTGTACAGTATGCCTAAAAATACCAGCCTACATCAAATATACATTAAACTGTACCTTATTACTGTATTAATCTTTGAAATGATACTAATTAATATAATTTCCAAGTCATCTTAAACATTTTATCGTTAAATTTATACGTACATACTGTATGGCTTACAGCTGTAGGTTAAAATAATCCAGTCCCCCCTACGTATTCAGTCACACATTTTCTTTCATACAGTTATAAGCCGTCCCGTTTTCTTTTCGGGGGGAACATTGGTATTTACGTATACGTAATTCACAAAAAGAGACAAAAAATTCTTTAAAAATTTATGCACATTTTTAAAAATTTCATACCTCTGTACTTATATATTAAGATTACTACATACGTAAATCACACGGGTACTCACCAGCGATGAATGTTGATTAAAGATGATGATGATGAATTAGCCGTGCAGTGCGAGGAATAATGATGAAGATATGACTGCACAGAAAAGCAGAGTTGTTACAACTCATCTGAGGGTGCCTCTTCACCTTCAGGAGGCACTTCTTCAGTTGATTTGGGAGGCACGACTTCAGGCGGTTGGGGAGGCATTTCTTCAGGTGATTCGAGAGGCACTACTTCAGGCGACTGGGGAGGCACTTCTTCGGGTGATTTGGGAGGCTTTGGAGGGGCCTTTGTAATGGGAAAATTATTCCTTTAAATATTATTGATTTGTTTAGGAATTGATTCATCATCCTCCTCTAATATCTTTACACTACTGTTGTAAGAGTGATTGTGATTGTAAAGTGTTTTCATTTTTGTTGTGGACATGAGTGCATGGAAGTGTAGCCAGTCCCTTGTTTTGTTTTTCTTTCACTCTGAATGTGGGAGCGCTGTCCTGAATCATTCGTCTGCATATTGGTAACACTAAAGAAACATGTAGGGACGAGAACGCTGTTGGTGTGAAAAGGACGTCAAGCGGTCCACCCTTCATTTTGGCTATTTTACCAAATTATTAATACAAGTTATTATCTATCCCTTTACAAGGGACCTAGTTCAGAGTCCTGAAGAATATGTAAATTGGATCTAGTCCAGGAGTTCTGAAGACTATGTAAATTAACCAAGTCCGGAAGACTAGACCTGGGAGAAATTTGGTACGATGTAATGAGTAATGAAGAAACGAACTGAGTACCAGGGAGTTTCTTCAATACCATCGTACCTTACCACTAAAAATGGAAATCAGCACTTCAATTGCCTCCCAGTGGGAAGACATCACCTGGCCTCATCAGTAATAAGACCCGTACACCCAAGGAATATCATGTAATAGCAGGTAGGGCAGGCCTACCCTAATTCCCAGGCAGCGTAAACGTCAGTAGTCTTCATACCCACCGTGTCAACTATGACACAGTACCATTCTCCAACCCCTGTCTCCAGGCAAGAAGACTGACAGCAGTGCATCTAGATAGTAGTATTATTATTCTCTCTTATCTCATATATCTTAATGTCTTGGTGGGGGAAGAATTCTCCCGTGACATTTGGTGGCAGCTGTGTTGGATCTTTAGTCCAGTGCTATTGATCCATACCCACTGTGCCTATATATTATGTAGGTCACTTATAATGTTTTGTCATATTGTATGCAGTTCTTTATACAATATTGTTGATTTTTATCTGATTAAGGTCATGACTTATTTACATGCATATTCATTATTTCTATAGTGACGGATTGTATGATATTGTCAATTAGTATAGTTTACATTTTATTATTTGGTTATATATAAGTGTTTGAAATATTGTAACAGTGGCAACTGGTAATGATGAATCATATATTGATCTAATTCAATTAGAGCAAGAAACACAACAAACATTACAGACAGTTAAGAACTTCACTCAGTCCTACCAGGACATTTGGTCTCAAGTGGGAGATCTATCATATCAAATCAAAGACTTGGACCAGAAGTTGGTTGACATACAGGGGACAATACAACACTTAACACCCAAACATAATAACACGCAACCACACATCATGTCTCCTCACGTCTCATTGAAGAGATATAGACTCTTGTATGGTGATGTACATAGACTTTTGCTGAGGGGAGAGACTTTGTTTCCCCCAGTGTAGTAGAGACTCATGTTTTCTGATGTTGGTAGTGATGTACAGTACTGTAATTTTGTACGTTTGTATGTTCTCTTTTGCTTAGTTTAAGGTTGATGAAAATGTAATTTTTTTCTATTCACAGTGGCCAGTAATGTGAAAACTTTATGGTTTTGAGGTAATGAACAAAGGAATGATGTAAACCATTTTGTGCAAGATTTCACATAGTGCCCTGGTTGGGAGTGCAATTGTGGTCTTATGGGTCTTGTCTTATAGGAAATTGTCAGAGTTTTGCTCTTGTAGTACTGGTTTGGTACATCTTAGAGGATAGAGTACACCACTTTCCAAACCCCTTTGAGATTCAAGTTTAGAGTCGTTTCTAGCCAAGAGCTCTGGTGAGTTTGATAATCATTAGGACGCCTCAATAGGAGTAAATTTTGTCTTCATATGTGGAGAACTCTTTTGTTGCAGAGTGATGTGACATCCTGTGTAAGTGGAGTCAATCCAACCCCAGTATTAGGCTAGACAAAGCTATTAGAAAGCTGTATTGAATGCACACCTATAGGGTAGTGTCCCCATTTAGTACTCAAGTATATCCTTGTTTTATGTTGTTGCAAGAGCCCTTTAGTCTCTAGTTGAGATCGTTGCTTGTTTCTACTGTACAAGACCTGTTTTCCACAGTCGCAGACCCATCTAAGGAGCTGTTTGGTTCCATTAGGAAAAATTGTCCTTGATATTAGAGTGGACATGAATCAGTTCTTCCCCGAGGGAAAAGCTTTGTAATGGGAAAATTATTCCTTTAAATATTATTGATTTGTTTAGGAATTGATTCATCATCCTCCTCTAATATCTTTACACTACTGTTGTAAGAGTGATTGTAAAGTGTTTTCATTTTTGTTGTGGACATGAGTGCATGGAAGTGTAGCCAGTCCCTTGTTTTGTTTTTCTTTCGCTCTGAATGTGGGAGCGCTGTCCTGAATCATTCGTCTGCATATTGGTAACACTAAAGAAACATGTAAGGGACGAGAACGCTGTTGGTGTGAAAAGGACGTCAAGGGGTCCACCCTTCATTTTGGCTATTTTACCAAATTATTAATACAAGTTATTATCTATCCCTTGCAAGGGACCTAGTTCAGGAGTCCTGAAGAATATGTAAATTGGATCTAGTCCAGGAGTTCTGAAGACTATGTAAATTAACCAAGTCCGGAAGACTAGACCTGGGAGAAATTTGGTACGATGTAATGAGTAATAAAGAAACGAACTGAGTACCAGGGAGTTTCTTCAATACCATCGTACCTTACCACTAAAAATGGAAATCAGCACTTCAATTGCCTCCCAGTGGGAAGACATCACTTGGCCTCATCAGTAATAAGACCCGTACACCCAAGGAATATCATGTAATAGCAGGTAGGGCAGGCCTACCCTAATTCCCAGGCAGCGTAAACGTCAGTAGTCTTCATACCCACCGTGTCAACTATGACACAGTACCATTCTCCGACCCCTGTCTCCAGGCAAGAAGACTGACAGCAGTGCATCTAGATAGTAGTATTATTATTCTCTCTTATCTCATATATCTTAATGTCTTGGTGGGGGAAGAATTCTCCCGTGACACCTTCTTCGTCCGTTTGATGAACATGGTGATAGGCAGCTGCTGTCGCTGCTTTTTCATGGTGGTGAGGGTTTGATTATAGGGCTCCCATGCTGAATCAAGCATGTTTGAAAACTTTAAGGAGCGTTCCATAAAAGGATCCCATGTTGAAACATACTCCTGCAGATCCTGAATCATTCTCTTCATGTCGGACAGACGTTCCAAAGTCAGGCCGCTCTCCTCTTCCTCCTGCTCCTCCCCTGAACCTGGCGTATCTTTCTTCCTCACTGGCAGACTTCGTCCAGCTCTTCCAAATCCTGGTCCGTCAGGGGTCAGAGTGAGCATCAATAAGGGTGCCAATTTCATCCTCGGTGATGTCCTCGAAGCCTTCCCCACCTAGAATCCTCGCCAACTGGACAGCCTTATTAATGGCCGAATGCTGAATTTCTTGAGGAGAGAAGCCCCTGTAATCATGAACACACTCCGACCACAACTTGTTCCAGCATGCGTTCAGGGTCTCCTTCTTCATGTCATTCAGTGATCGGCTGATGATGCTCAGACATGTGGCAATTGTGAATTTACGCCAATATTCTTTTAGCGTAAATGCACTGTCACTGTCCATTGCAGTTACAAGTTGCTGGAGGGAGTTCCCAGTATAGAGTGCCTTAAAGGCACGGATCACGCCCCTGGTCCATAGGCTGGAGGAGAGAGGTGGTGTTGGGAGGGAGGAACTCAAACTGGACTCCCTTGTAAGAAAGATCGAGAGGGTGGCCACCAGCATTATCCATAATCAGCAACACCTTGAACTCCATGCCCAAGTCGTTCAGGTATTGCCTAACTTGAGGGACGAAGCTCTGATGGAACCAGTACTCTGTGAGGACTTTGGTGATCCAGGCCTTAGGGTTATGCATCCAGAACACAGGAAGCAATGCCTTGTTCTTATTCTTGAGGGCCCTGGGGTTTGCAGCCTTGTAAATGAGGCCTGGTTTAAGCATGAAACCGGCTGCATTCCCACACATGAGGAGGGTAACCCTATCCTTCTGGGCCTTGAATCCGGAGGCTTTAGCTTTGTCCTTCATAAAGTATGTCCGGGAAGGCATCTTCTTCCAGAACAGGCCAGTCTCATCCATATTGAACACCTGTTCTGGATGGTAGCCCTTCTCCTCGATGATCTTCTTGAAGGCTTCCGGATATTTCGCGGCTGCTTCAGTGTCTGCAGATGCAGCTTCCCCATGCAGAGTAACAGACTTTAGGTTGAACCGCTTTTGAAATCTGTGGAACCACCCCTTGCTGGCCTGGAAAACTTGAGGCGCTGATGATGGTCCTGCTTGGGGTTCTTCCCCCTCTTCTTCTTCTGCTGGTTCATCAAAGCCTAGAAATTCCAATTCGCCTTCTTCAACGCCTTCCTCTGCCTGTACTACGTCGTCGCTTTCCTTAGCAGTTGATAACTG
>NC_089743.1:7567727-7812727 GCF_040412425.1 Macrobrachium rosenbergii
CCGCCGGAGCACCTACCGACGTTGGACAGGTGGAGAACATACCAACTGGTCCAGTACTCAAAGGTGTTTCTCAGGACAAGCTGCAAGCTAGGGAACCGATAGGGACTGAAGAAGGAAAATTACCAGCTACTCTAGTGAAATGAGAGGCTGAGGACACCATCGGTGCTGATACACTCAATGATGGCGCAGATGAAAACACCAACCGCCGTAGCATCCGCAACAACCGCAGTGAACACATTACATTTTAAACCCAGTAAAGGATGAAAGTACTGAGTTGCGGAAGACTCTGCAACCACCTGTGGATCCAAAGACAAAGTCATCACACTAGAAACCCCAGCTGAACCCGAACCAGAACCCTACGTCTGTGTCTTACCTAACTCTGCATCAATCTCAGAACTTACGCCTTGAGTGGGAAGTGGGGAATCTGCTGCCAACACTGCCTGCTCTGCAGCGAGGGGACCGGCAAACCTATCTTCGAGGCTTGTGGTTCTCCATGACCCCCAGCACCCATTAGGGCTGGTTCTGGAACAGGCAAGGGGGCTGAAAAAGAACGATTAGAATCAACTATGCTACTACTATCACTATCTCTATTCTCTGTTAACTTACTCACCAGGCTAGAAATAGGCTAGACATACTGGATGATAAACTGTCCTCCAACGTCTTGAATAACTCTGAATCTAACACTTCCTTATCTACTGATTGCAACCCTACAGCTGATCCTGACCTGCACTTGTTCTTCAAGGCTAAGGGTTTTCTGTTTCATATAATCCTCCATTTGGTCTACTGACCAAGACCTACACTTGTTACATCTCTGACTGATACTACACTGAACCTTCGTACATAAAATACAACAGAATGTCGAGCGTGTTTGAGGGTACTCATCCTACGCTTGCAGGACCAATGAGTGGCAGCATCTCCAGCAGTAGAAGGCTCTGTTGTTGAAGCTATAGACGAAGTGGAAGCAGTGGCGCTAGCAGACGGCAACGTCTTCTTGTGTGACTTATCCATACCGAGCCCAAAGTAAAGATCCAAAGTCAAAACCAGGAGAGAAGTTCCAAATCCAGTCAATAAAGCATAAATCCAGGAGAAAAAGACGTTGAAAACAATCTAAAATCGTAATCCGATATAAATGACCAAAAGTTCGCCTGATGTGGGACACACCCACACAGCATGGCGAACTAATAACAATGGGGGATGTCGGCCAGTATTTGCAGCAGCGTTGTCAGCAGTACCTCAGGTAACTCATTTGACAAGATTTTACCTGTAGCGTTGGTAACGCTGACGGTCAATTACCCACTTTATGGGTAAAACTGTGGGGACATAGTTAAGGCTGGTCAGTGACCAGGGCTAATTTAGGTGTTCAGGCAGTGTATTGCAATATATATACTACAGGAACAGTACTGATGAACATACACAACTGTTAGAGACTACATACCCACCCACAGGTTGGTGTCAAGGTAGGAGTGGCTTTCAAAACTCATTTGGCTAAAAATCACAATATACCCTCAGGGGACAATACTGAAACAACTGACCAGGGGCGACATCAGATCTACATCTGACAGGTGTCAGGGAGGCAAAGTTTGGAAAACTCATTAGCACTGCTGCCCCTGCACTGTGTTTACAAATATGATAGTCTTATTTTCATACATCTCTACTGCCTACCTTAAAATTTAAACAATTTACACATTTTTTTTTATATTGTTTAAATTTTAAGGTAGGCAGTAGCGATGTATGAAAATAAGATTATCATACTTGTAAACACAGTACAGGGGCAGCAGTGCTAATGAGTTTTCCAAACCCTGCCTCCCTGACACCTGTCAGGTGTGGATCTAATGGTGCCTATGGTCGGTTGTTTATCAGTATTGTCCCCTGAGAGCATATTGTGATTTTTAGCCAAATGAATTTTGAAGGCCACATCCTACCTTGACACCGGCCTGTGGTTGGATATGTAGTCTCTAACGGTTGTGTATGTTCATCAGTACTGTTCCTGTAGTATTAGTATATATATTTGTGGCTTCTAACACTGTATCAGTCCTTCATTAATGGCTTGGAAATAAAGTTGAACCCTGTCAGGACCTACACCCCGTCTCTTATTTTTCACCTGTGGTAATGTGTGATAAGTGAATAATATATAAAAGTGATTATATATATATATATATATATATATATATATATATATATATATATATATATATATATATATATATACATATATATATATATATACATACATATATATATATATATATATATATATATATATATATATATATATATATGTATGTATGTATGTATGTATGTATGTATGTATGTATGTATATATGAAGATAAAAAGGCCCATAATACACTATTTGAATGCTGCAGCCATATATTTTGAGCACTTCCTTCTGTGCCCATGTTCACTGGTAAAATATGAACACATGATGTGATACAAGAATATACAAAAAGCATATGTAGGCATGGCAGTATATATACACTTGTAACACATCATCTCCCTATATTTTACCAATGAACAGGGACACAGAAGGAAGTGCTCAAAATATACGGTTGCAACGTTCAAATAGTGCTTTATGGGCCTTTTTATCTTCATATTATACTATTGTATTACAATAAAAGCTATTCATATATATATATATATATATATATATATATATATATATATATATATATATATATATATATATATATATATATATATACACACATCGTATGTATATACAATATATACATATATATATATATATATATATATATATATATATATATATATATATATATATATATATATATATATAATGTATACACATACAGTATATATAATATATATATATGTATGTATGTATATGTATATATATCAAAAGCAAGGGTAGGCAACGACCAGCAAGAGACATCAGTGTGAGGGTGGACCAGGGAAACCAGTTAACTCTAACATATTTCTTTATTTCCAACGTTTTGTAATAATTTCTCTATTACATCATCAGGGATCTGTTGAATAATGAACAAATTACTCAAAAAGTTACTGTAAAAGCTTTAAAAATCATAAGAAAAATAAAAATAAAATTCACCAAATACAGTACAGCTGAAAACACAACAGAATAAAAGACCGCCAGCCAACCTTAGGTGGAGAGAGCAAACCACCTAAGGCTGGCTAGCGGTCTTTTGTTCTGTTGTGTTTTTAGCTGTATTGTATTTGGTGAATTTTATTTTTATTTTTCTTATGATTTTTAAAGCTTTTACAGTAACTTTTTGAGTAATTTGTTCATTATTCAACAGATCCCTGATGATGTAATAGAGAAATTATGAAACGATGTAAATAAAGAAATAATGTTAGAGTTAACTGGTTTCCCTGGTCCACCCTCACACACACACACACACACACACACACATATATATATATATATATATATATATATATATATATATATATATATATATATATATATATATATATATATATATATACAGTATATCAGCGCAAAGTTTTTTCATAAAAATCCATTAATATATGCTATCAATATAATGTTTTCTTCTTAACCTATAAAAAATAATATATGCTGTCTATAAAAAAAGGGATTTTGACAAAGGAAAAATCTATTTCTGAGGGAGGCGCCGTGTCACCCGGTGAAATTCCATTCTTACACGAATTTCTAGGTATAAATATTGCTATATATACCAGAGAAAAAAGCTTACAGGAATGCTGGAGTTACTACCCCCAGATCGAGCATCTTCGATGAAGATGTTGGTATAACCAAGGGTGAGTGAAGGAATCACAACCACAGAGCCACACTCGAAAGACATCCCTATGTCAACATCCCCGAGAAGAGTGAGGGGCCGTACCAGCGCCCATGCTCCCCAGCCCGCCACGCGGCGACTCCAGCGCCATCTGAACTCATTCCAGACTAGCACCATCCCCAGGCTTGGCATGAGCCAGTAGGGGGGGCGAACCTGTACCTCAAAATATTCTAGGGGGGGTCACCGGGTGACACGGGGCCTCCCTCAGAAATAGATTTTTCCTTTGTCAAAATCCCTTTTCTGAGTTCGGCCCCGTGTCACCCGGTGAAATAGTATCAGAGAATCATGCCAAGACTGCAAAGCTGCAACAAAATGCAAAAGGTAATGGAAAGAGACACATGCTATGGAAAAATAGATTTAATAAAAATACTGTATCTCAACAGTGAAAATCGGGTTAACTATAAGTAAATACTGGTGGCATATAACACCTCACATCAAAGATTATCATGAAAAAGCAAACTTAACCTAGGAACAAGATAGATATACAAATAGATATACAAATATGTAGTACAATAGGGGAAAATAAGAGGCCCCTACAAATCAATAGAATAACCAGTAATTACAAACTTAAACCTAAAAGCAAAGAGATACAAATGACAGACAAAAATATATGAGGTACATGAAGCAAAATAAAAACCGCTTCAGTACCTCTGACTAAATCTAAATCCGCAGCATATCAAAATCCAAAACACAAGACAGGCAATAATCAGATAATCCAATATCGAGTATGAGGAGCAAGGCAGCGAGGCATGAACGATCCAGAAGGCAGGTAGTGAAATAAATGAGGCAGGCGGGCGGGGGGAAAGGAAAGGGATAAGGATAATTAAGGGGGGAGATGACACTTCCCACAGCCACTGTAGAAAATTTTAGAGCTTGAGTGATTTTAAATAATGGCGTTTAAACACTAGAGATGATTTCCATCCTGTATATTTGGAAAGTTTGGCAAAATCCATATTATAGAAATAATTAGTGGAGGTAGCTACTGCTCGGATATCATGAACCTTTGGAACTGAATCCGGGTTAGCTTGCTTAATAAAATACAGAATTTGTTGTCTTATAGCATTCAAAGAGAGAGTACCACCTTTTTCCCTGATGAAAAGAGGACCCAACTTAAACTGTGGAGTTCTTTGTAGGTAAGACTTTAAGGTAAATGCTGGACACAATGACTGGTCCTGAGGAAGAGGCACCACCTTCCAAGGGGACCACCTGTCCTGAGGGTCTTCATTCTTAGCTAAGAACGTATGATCAGGGGAAAGGAGGACTTCTCCGGATGGAAGGAAGTTAACATGATCATCACCTCTAGTGAGGGCCGATAGCTCTGAAATTCTGGCATCTGAAGCTAAGCTAATCAGAAACAAGGTTTTCCTTAACAGATCCAAGTATGAGCATAGAGAATTATCAATGTCAGTGGCTAATTTCAAAACATCGTTGAGGAACCAAGTAACGGAAGCAGGGCGAGTTACTGGTCTCAAACGGGCACATGCTCTGGGGATGGAGGAGAAGTATGAATCTGTAAGGTCAATATTAAAACCGTACAAAAATACCTTCTTTAAGGCTGATTTAGCTGTAGTAATAGTGGCCGGAGCAAGGCCTTTTTCAAACAAATGACCTAAAGAAAGTAACTGCTAAGTTGGTTGTCATAGTTTGAGCTCCAGATGCCTTTTAAAAAGGACGCCAATTTTTGACTGCCGAATCGTATTGTCTGAGAGTAGAGTCTCTCTTGTCTGATTCCAAAAACAGAGTGTTATGGGGTCAATGTTTGCTCCCTTCTTTGCAGCAAACTTTATAAAGTCCATAAAACCAGTGCATTCTGAATCCTTAAGGAAGCTGACACAGTCTTTGTTTGTACAACTTGGGTCAGTCTGGGTTTGGGTATCTGATGACACCGCAACTTGAGTTCCTGTAATAGAGGGAACCAGTTGCTCTTCGGCCAATAGGGAGCTACTAGAGCTAATTGGCCGTTGAATGACCTGAGTTTGTGTAGGACTTTTAACAACATGTTTATCGGAGGAAACAGATATATCCTCTCCCAACAATTCCAATCTATGGACATCGCATCCGTGGCGAAAGCCTGGGGGTCCAGGTTGGGAGCCACGTAACAGGGAAGCTTGTGATTGCTTTCCGTGGCGAACAGATCCACTTGGAGGCCCGGAACCTGGCGTTGAATCCACTTGAAGGAGTCTCCGTCCAGAGACCACTCCGTCTCCAACGGAGTAGTCCTGGACAGGGAGTCCGCTACCACGTTCCGTACCCCCGCTAGGTGGGTGGCTGACAGATGCCAGCCGTGCTTGTTCGCCAGGGAGAAGATTGCTACCATCACCTGGTTTACGCGACCTGATTTGGAGCCGCCCCTGTTGATGCAATGAACCACCACGGCGCTGTCCAGCACAAGCCTGACGTGAATCGGGCTGGCGGGGCGAAGTTTCTTGAGTGCTAGAAACACTGCCATAGCTTCCAAGGTGTTTATATGAAACTGTTGGAACATTGTGGACCACGTTCCTTGAACTTTTTGTTTTGGTGAGTACCCTCCCCAACCGCTTAATGAAGCGTCCGTGTGGATTACCAACGCCGGAGGGGGAAATTGAAGTGGAACCGACTTCGACAGGCCACTGACTGTGGACCATGGCCGGATTCTTGTTTTCAAGATTCGCGGGATTGAAGAGATCCTGTCTCTGAGCCTGACATTGGCTCGTCTCCGCCATACTCTGTTTATATTTTTTAGTTTCGCTTTCAAGAGCAGGTCCGTCACTGAGGCGAATTGAAGGGAGCCGAGAATCCTTTCTTGAGACCGGCAGGAAGCTGCTTTGTCCCTCAGAAATTTCCTGGTAGCGGCGGCAATCTCTTTCCGCTTGGGTGGCGGGAGGGACAACCTGTACGAAGTCAGGTCCCATTGAAGGCCTAGCCACTGAAACCGGGATTCCGGAGTCAGGCGGGACTTCTCTCTGTTCAGCTGAAAGCCTAACGACTCCAGAAACTTGATCACTATGGCCGTAGCCTTTCGGCACTCCAGAACTGTCGGAGCCCAGATTATCCAATCGTCCAGGTAAGCCGCCAGAGAGATTTCCCGGGACCGTAGTTGTTGAACGACTGTTTCGCCAGTTTCGTAAAAATTCTGGGGCTACATTGAGTCCGAAAGGCATGACTCTGAAGGAGTAGGCTTGTTTCCCGAGTTTGAAACCCAGGAAGGAGAGAAGTTCTGCGCAACCGGGATGTGATAGTAAGCGTCTGAAAGATCGAGCAGAGGTGGTGACGGCTCCACGCGGAAGTAGAGTCCGTACCTGAGCTACCGTAAGCATGCGTAAACTTGTCGCATCTTATATAGCGATTTAGACGTGATAGATCTAGAATCACTCTTTGTTGGCCGGAATCTTTCTTTGGGACTGTGAACAACCTGCCTTGAAATTTGAGGTGCCTTACTTTCTTTATTGCTCTCTTGTTGAGAAGCTCTGTTACAAAGTCCTGTAGAGTTTTGGAGGGGGGTTGGTAAAACCTGGTCAAAGGAGGGGGATCCTTGATCCAGCTCCAACCCAAACCTTTGGACACAATACTGTGTGCCCAAGGGCTGAAGTTCCACTGGTCCTTGAACCAGTAGAGGCGACCACCTACCTGAATGGTCTCAGTGGGAGGAAGAGGGCTTGCTTCCTCTACCACGGCCTGATTTGCCTCGAGAGGTGGATCCAGACCTACCTCTATATGGGGCGCGACCCCTGCCTCCCCTTGCACTTCTATTAAGGCCGTGAAAAACCCCACGGCCCTCATAGGAGGAGTTGTACACCGGAGAAGAGACGTACGATGGTGCAGCAAGAGGTTGGGCTGGCTGGACCAGCACGTATTGGTGGGGTTGAGCCTTGGAGGTGGAGGGTTGGCCTACCGCCGAGACTGGGACAGCTTGAACCACTGTCTGGGGATGAGGCCTCCTTCTCCTGAAGCGCTTCCCCGACTTAACCTGGGAACCACCGACCTCGGGAGTTTTCCGTTTGAAGGCGGAAATACCCCACCTCGCTCGCAGACTCTGATTAGCCCTAGTAGCTTCGCTCAGGACTTTCGAGACTTCCTCCTCTGGGAAGAGGTTAGTCCCCCAGATGGAGCTCTTCATGAGCTTATTAGGCTCATGGCGAATGGTGGCATCCGCGAAAATGAATTTGCGGCACTCCAGTTTAGCCATCATGAAGTCGTACAGGTCTGCCTGAAAACCTGCCAGCAGGGATTTAGCCAGAACCTGGAAAAGTTGTTCGTTTGCGCATGAGACGGCTACCGCCTCAGACAGACACAAGGAATTTAGAGACCGGCTCAGTCTCGTCCTTGCCTCGAACTCCGTCTTCAGGAGAGCTTCTGGGAGTTTCGGAAGCTGCTCACTGAATTGTGAGGATGCACAGAAGGCATCTAATTTGCCCACCGTAAAAGAAGATGGGGCGTCCCTCCAGAACTCCTCACCCCCCGGGAACACCAGGGATGTGGAGTCCGTCTCCCTGAGCTGAGGCAGAGGTTTGCCTTCGAAGCAGGCATGAGCAGTTGCCAAAGCAACTTTATTCATGCAGGGAGTGGGTAACTTGTCACCCAAGGAGAACATAGTATAGTTCCCCTTGAACGGAGTGAGCTTGGTATTATCTGCTTGCCACTCCGTGAGAGTGCGAAGCAGAGCCGATTGTGCCTGGTCCCTAGGGAAGATCACTGTCTCCTTTGGGACCTTATCTGAACGTACCCAGGCTTCCTCCGTCAGCCTAACGAAGCCTGGATAGGGGGCCAAGAGGTCAGCAGGGAAGAACTCCAGTTCCTCCAGACGTCTTGTGCCCAAACCCTCGATTGTCAGGGTATCCTCATGGCGAATGGCACGTAAGGCAAAATGCCACGGGTTTCCAACGTCAAAAGGAGGGAGGGAAGCAGTATCAGGGATCTGATAACTGGGTCCGGCACCGCCGGAGCGAGCCATATCAGCAATCAGATTCTCCTGACTTTGCAACCTGTCAGCAATCTTCAAAAGCTTAGAATCGACCTCCGACGAGAACCTAGCTAAAAGCATCCCGGCGAACGCTTCAGGGTCAAAGGGAGGCTGGCGAGGAGGGCTGGGTCTAGCCGCCCTCTTACTCGCTCCTTTGCCCGAGGTTCCAGCTTTACTCCCGGAGGCCAAAGGTGCGGTGACCTTTGCCTTCGACGGGGGAAAGGGGGATGCCTTCCGGGAAGACGAGGACTTAAAGCCCTTCGCCTTCCACGAAGTCTTCAACTTGGGGATAGTAGATGGAGCACTGTCCCTCAAGATAGAAGACTTGGAAAAGCCCTGAAAAGAAGAGGTTGATGATGAAGGGGAATCAAACAGGGCGCCCGCCCCCACTACCTCACTTACCTCACCACCTACCTGATCCAGATCCAGAGCGGCGACGTCTTTGGAAACCTCCGCGTAGAGGGTCTCTTCTACAAGTGGCTGGGTCACGACCCGGATCTGCTCGATGATGGGGGCGGCCACTTCAGTTGGTACGGCCGCAGCGATCCGGGCGCTGGGGTAGAGAAGGTCTCTCCACTTCTCGTCAAGGACGTATGGCTTCCCCGACGGAACGTTCCTCCCAAACCCAGCCACCCAAGCGCGGAGGGACTCAAGAGCCTCCTTTTTCGAGGACTCGTCAGCCTGAAAAAGGGGGGGGTGAGTCAAAGGGAGGCTAAGAAATACCTACAAAATTACGAAATATAGCCAAAACATTGCAATATGGAAGGCAGAAATAACACTGGGTGGAAAGCAAATAGCTTACCGACTCGTCCTGGGTGCATCAAAGAGCAAAGCACACCCTGCAGCCCTCCGGGTGCCACGATCAGATCATCCAGTCGGACCGCACAACCAGCGTGGGTCCGACACACCACATGGCCATAGGGTTGCTGAAGAGTGGCGGAACACCCGGCTCCTCACAGCGGACAGTCTGTAAGTGAAAACAGTAAATGAGCTTTACCTTTCTAAGAAACTTAATCTAAGTAGGCAAGGGTATTTTCAGTAAACCGCCGAGTACTCCGGCGGAGTGAAAAAACTACGTCAGAGACGGGCCTACTAAAAAGTAACTTAATTTAAGGTAAGCTGGGTATAAACCCCGTCGACTGCCAGAGTAAACCGGCGGGACGAGGGGGCCGAATCGACGGGACCTTCACCGCAAGGAATGCCGGGAACAGAACGGCGAAACCAGGGGTGAAATCACTGGACTCTATGACCATCATAAAATTATAATAATAATAATAATAATAATAAATATATTTCCGCTCAACAGCGGGGTGAACCGCTTGGAAATTCAAACTAATAAACATCTACCTTAAGCGGGTAAACCGCCGACATAAATAAACACACACTAGTCCCCAGGCGGGATGAGCAATTGGGGAAACAAAACACAATAAGATGGTAACATAATTGGTTAACAGACAATATAAAACTACGATCCCCGGAGTCCGGAACCACCCACACCGGAGATCTCAGGACCTTATTGAAGAGAACCAAAGAAGGGTGAGGCTACCAAACACCACGATCCACCGGGGCAGATGTAAGCGCCAGTCAACCCAACTAAAGTATCTCGAACGCTGGAGCGAACAAAGAACAAGGTCGAGATGAAAACCCTGAGATGTTCGAGAACCTGCTCGATCAAAGGAGAGCGGGTGAACGAAACATGAGCCCAGCTTTGAGTCACCTGGAACCAGCTCTGGGAGGGAGCGAATCCCTCAACCAGAAAGATTCACAACATGGGGTGAGAGTCGGACACCGACATCACCCACAAGAGAAGATGACGAGAAGCCGGACCCAAAACAGGGTAGGGGAGGGGGGGGGGTGGAAGTGGACAGGGAAGGTAGTAGGCCAGAGCAGAGGCGAACAGGAGACTGGGGAGAAACTCACCCCCTCAACTGCATGGTACCAAAAATCATGGCCTACACCTAGGGGGAAGAATGACCAGGACCTCTGTATTCTCCCTAAAAACATAGTCGTAGCCTATGAAAAAAGGGAGGGGGAAGAGAAGGGAAAGGAGAGAAAAGGGAACAACAGGGAGAGAATTTCCGAGATGAAGACCCACCAGCCGAACGGAAGGGAGGAATAACGCTCGTGGAGGAGAAATACCCATAGCAGAGCTCAACCCCTTCGTAAAGAAGAGGGAGGAGAATGGGGACTCACTCCACACCCAAACAACGGACAGGAAGGTACGACAACAGAAATCCCTCAACCTGCTGACCCAAACCTCTCACTAACCTAAGTCAAGGGGTCATAAAAAGAATAATAAAAGCCTAATGTACACTAGGCTGACAAAATAACCAAATAAATCATCAAGTGTGTGTAAAATAAACAAAATAAAATATAAAAATATACCGTGTTTGGTGCGTAGCCTAACCGAAGGAAGCGACAGGATGAGCCTGACGTCCCCATGGAAAAGGACAACGCGGAGGTAGCATGATGTCGAGCATCAGCCAACAAATAATGAATAAAAATATAATCATTAATAAAAATGTCCAAGAGGAAACATCCCGGTGAGAAAACTAAGCGGGAACAACGGGAACCCGATACGGGAACCTAAGGAACGGATCAAAACATTATCGTTAAAATGAAACCGATCAATCCCACTTAGAAAACCAGGATGAGACCTATGGGGAAGCAAAAGGCATGAGCCGACCAGGAAAAACCCAAACAGAACAAGCCGAGTGGGTAAACCTCGTGGACAACATGGCTGTAAGGTGTCAAAGAAACGAGCAGGTAAAGGTTACTGCTGATTTATTACAGATCCAGGCGGCTTATATTGCGGCCGACTGACGCCGGGCCGTGAGAGACAATGGAATTGACTGTGACCTGAGGTCGAAACAATAAACAATAATATGCAGTGAACGAGTACGAATTACAATACGAAACATACAGAGACACAATATAGATACAGTCTTGATGCCTGTGAATGAAGAAACATGTGATACACAATGTGTGACATTCGTATAAATACCATAAAGTAAAAATGATTAAAATGCGTGACCTGGCACGTTTTAGGCGTGACTAATTTAGCTTGAAGAAAACGGGAAGTCACCAAAGAAAACAAGCTCAGCGGAGACTTAATTAATGGCGCCGCCGAAACACTATCCTGGCGCGGGTGGTGACTTTACAAATACTCCCAAGACGAGGGACGCGTCTGATTAATCCCCTGTACCTGGTGGGACGCTGAAGGGTGCCGCGGCTCCTTGAGGATAACTGAGGGGCCTCCCGCCTGTGAGGCTGCTGTTTAGGCGGTCCCCTTCCTGGGGCGGCCGCGCCTGCGGTGGTGAGGGCGTGCTGGAGTGCGTTTGGGCGGAAGGGTGCTGCGACGCTGCCGGGACTCTCCGACAGGAAGGCGGGCTTTAGCCGGTCTGGAAACCCAGTCGTTCCTGCCTGGAAGTGCCAGCCGGAACGCCTTGCTGTTCGTTCCAGCACGCGGAAGGGTCCCCTGTAGGGCTTAGTTAGTGGTGGACGGACGGCGTCGACTCTGACGAAGACGTGGGTGGCGGATGACAGCTGTGGCGGCATGAAGGTGGTTGCTCTGTCGATGTATGAGCGCCTGCAAGGGGCGAACTTGCCGGCCACGTCGCGGAGCCTCTGCAGAGATGGGGAGTGGCGATCACCCGTCACGAGCTCTCCCGGCACCACGAGGGGTTCCCCATAGGTTTGTTCAGCTGCGGATGGGGTGCCGTCGGCTCTGGGGGCGGTCCTCAACCCGAGGAGGACCCACGGCAGCTGATGTTTCCAGTCCTCGGCGGTGCAGCGGGCCATGAGGGGATGACTTTGGGACCTGTGGAACCGTTCAACCAGGCCGTTGGCCGCTGGGTTGTACGCTGTGGTGGTGTGGTGCGTGGTTCCCAGCAGTTGAGCCAGGGCAGACCACAGCTCGGAGAGGAAAGCGGGGCCCCTGTCGGTTGTGATGTGGTCCGGGACGCCGGCGGCTAACCCAACTGGAGAGCAGGGCCTCGGCGCACGCGCTGGCGGTGGCTTCTTGCATGGGCGTGGCTTCGGGCCACCTCGTTGAACGGTCTACCACCGTGAGGAGGTATCTGGATCCGCCTGATGGGGAAGGGCCCGACGACGTCGATGTGGATGTGGCGAAGCGGCGCCCTGGCTGTGGGAACTCGCCTACCCCCGACTGCGTGTGACGACCCACTTTACTGGTCTGGCACTGCAGGCACTGTTTTGCCCAGGCTGTGGCGTCCTTTTGCACCCCGTGCCAGACGAACTTTTTGAAAGCAGTTTGGCCGTGGTCCTGCCGGAGGGTGTGAGAGGCCGTGGATGATGTCAAATACCTGGCAGCGGCGTGAGGCTGGAACCAAAGGGCGGGGCTGGCCTGTGCTGATGTCACAGAGCAGACTGGGGCCTCCGGGGCGAGGGTCACGTCCCGCCACTTGAGGGGATGTGATGGCGGTGCGGTATGCTGGGGTTTCTGGGTCAGCGGCCTGTTCTCTGGCAAGGTCCTGGTAATCTACACCAAGCTGCACTGCGTTCAACTCGACTCTGGAGAGGGCGTCTGCTACAGGATTTTTCTTGCCGGGAGGTACCTGACGGAACAGGTAAATTCGGCTATGGCTGAGAGGTGGCGCTGCTGTCTGGAAGACCATGCGTCCCCTTGCTTCGTGAAAGCGTGAACCAGTGGCTGGTGGTCTGTGAAGATTGTGAAGGGCGTCCCCTCCAGGAGGAACTTGAAGTGCCGAACTGCGCGGTACATCGCGCAGAGTTCCCTGTCGAAGGTGCTGTATCGGGACTCTGCGGGATTGAACTTCTTGCTGAAGAAGGCGATGGGCTGGGGGGCGCCGTTGATGATTTGCTCCAGAACAGCACCGCAGGCAACGTTACTGGCGTCTGTCGTCAGCTGGAGGGGAGCCTTGGGATCCTGGTGTGCCAAGGCGGTTGCCTTGGTGAGGGCGGCCTCGTCCGGGAAAAGGCCTGCTGCTGGCTGGGTCCCCAAGACAGGGACTTGGTTGACCTTTTAGGACTTCCGTCAGGGGCCGTTGTGTGCGCGATCCCGGGGATGAAGCGCCTGTAGAAGTTTACCATCCCAAGGAACTCCTGGACGGCCTTGATGGAGGTGGGTGTCGGGAACTTTGCTACGGCTGCCACTTTCGATGTAAGAGGGCGGACGCCTGTCGGAGATACCTCGTGACCCAGGAACTCTGCTTTCTGGACGCCGAATGTACACTTGTCAAAACGGACGACGAGGCCGTTTTCTTGGAGGCGCTGGAGGACTGCTTTGATGTGCCTTTGGTGTTCGCTGTGAGACCTGGAAAATATGAGAATGTCGTCGACGTAGCAGACGCAGAATTTTAGGTCCCCCAGGATGCTGTCCATGAGCCGCTGGAAGGTGGCCCCGGCGTTCCTCAGCCCGAAGGTGGAGAAGGCGAACACATAGGACCCGAAGGGCGTGATGATGGCTGTCTTTGGTATGTCCTCTGGCGCAACAGGTACCTGAAAATAAGATTTAAGAAGGTCCAATTTAGTGAATATTTTGGCCCCGTGAAAGGAGGCCGTAAGGTCTTGCATGTTGGGCAGAGGGTAGTGGTCGGGCTCCGTCGCAATGTTGAGCCGTCTGTAGTCGCCGCAGGGTCTCCAGGAGCCGTCCGGTTTCTGCACCATGTGGGGGGAGGCCCATGGACTGGAGGCTTTCCTGCAGATGCCCATCCGTTCCATCTCCGCGAATGCTTTTTCGCCTCCTGAAGGCGCTGAGGGGAAGCCTGCGGAACTTCGCGCATGTCGGGGCCCTTTAGTCACTATATGGTGGTATATGCCGTGCTTGGCTGGGGCCCGGGGACTTGGCGAAGCTCGGGCTTAAACACCTCAGGGAACTCCGACAGAAGGTGTGAGTACTGGTGGGGGCGACGGCGCTGATGGTGGGTCTGGGTCCCGCCGTTAACGGGAGAGACCGGCAGGAGTCGGTATCGAGGAGGCGCTTGCGCCCCACGTCGACTAGCAGGCCGAAGTGCGCCAGAAAATCGGCCCCCAGGAGTGGGGTTCTACGTCGCGACGATGAAGTCCCAGGAGTAACTCTGGCCAAGGATGGAGATCGACAGGAGCCTGGTGCCGTAGGAGAGGATGGGGTTTCGTTGGCGGCCGTCAGGAAGGCGGCCGGGTCTGGTGTCTGGTTGCGGTCCTCTCTGGATGCTGGGAAGACCGACTTGAAGGCTCCTGTGTCGACCAGCATCATCCTGCGGAGACGGTGTCGCGGACGTAGAAACCTACTGTTTTTGAGGCCCTGGGTTCTTCGGCTGCCATGGCGGCCTGTCCTGCTGGCCGCCACCCCGTTTTTTGAACGGTTGAACGAGCAGGGCGGCAGGCAGTTTGGGCGTCCTTTCCGAACCACTTGTGATAGCGACAGAAGCCCGGGGACCACCGTCTACTGTGGTTCGGTGGACGTCTGTTGGCGATGGCGTTGACGGGCTGCTCCACGTCCTCTTCAGGCTGGACGGAGCTGACCGGCTGAGTGGCCGGTTTTAGCCGCTGTGAAGCCTTGACGGAGTCTGAGGTGTTGTGCCGCTCTCTGAGGTCCTCGACAGGCATGGTGTAGGGGTGCGCGATCTGGTTGCGTACTTCCGGGAGGAGTTGGCGAAGGAAAATTTCCCGTACGAAGCTTATCTCCTGCCGCTTGTTCGTGCCACCCGAGACTGGTGTTGACAGGAGATCTACGACCATGCCCCAAGCGTCTCTTGGTTCGAGGTCGTGGCGTGGATTATTGGCAAGGTCGATAGCACGGGCGGCCCGCTCGGCGATGGGCAGGGAGCAAGCTTCGAGGAGGAACTTTTTTGTGGTGCTGTATGTGAGGGTGAGTGTTTCGGGTACCCGCGAGATGAGTTTGTTGTACACGTCCTCCGGAAGGGCGTTGAGCACTGTGTCGGCCTGTAGGATTTCGTCCGTGAGGTCCGCGATTCTGAAGTGGCTCTCCACCCTGCGCAGCCACCTCGATGGGTTGCCCTGCGTAAACGGCGGCAGCTTTAGGGTGAGGGCGGCCCGCGATTGTGTTGCCCGGCCGTCGTGTGTTCGGGGCGCTGGTGTGGAGTTGGAGGGGGAGGGCCTCGATGCGAGGCGGCGCGGCTGCGATGGGAGGTAGGTAAACCTCGAGTCCGCGGGGTCCGCGTTTAACTGCATGAAGGAGGATATCCGCGTCCATGCTCGCTCCTTTGACCCCTTACTGGAGTAGGATACCGGCGTCAGTACGCACTTTCGTGCGCCGTGTGGTTCCGCTAGTGACGCTGGTGGGGTACGCCGACGAGAGTCAGCACGCTCAAACGCTGGTTACAGCGCCGTGTTTAGGCCGCTAAGAGCGTTTTTTGGAGAAATCCTGGAGCCAAGACTGAGTCGCCGTGTGAGTCCGCTAATGGCTCCGGGATACTCCGGGGGTCACCACTGTAAGGTGTCAAAGAAACGAGCAGGTAAAGGTTACTGCTGATTTATTACAGATCCAGGCGGCTTATATTGCGGCCGACTGACGCCGGGCCGTGAGAGACAATGGAATTGACTGTGACCTGAGGTCGAAACAATAAACAATAATATGCAGTGAACGAGTACAAATTACAATACAAAACATACAGAGACACAATATAGATACAGTCTTGATGCCTGTGAATGAAGAAACATGTGATACACAATGTGTGACATTCGTATAAATACCATAAAGTAAAAATGATTAAAATGCGTGACCTGGCACGTTTTAGGCGTGACTAATTTAGCTTGAAGAAAACGGGAAGTCACCAAAGAAAACAAGCTCAGCGGAGACTTAATTAATGGCGCCGCCGAAACACTATCCTGGCGCCGAATTGGTGACTTTACATGGCTGGCTGGGGGACGCCGTAGCGTCATAACAAAGCCACGAATAATAACAATTACGGGCTAAGACAGCCAACAAACTATAAGACAACCCCAAAAGAAGATGGTACTTAACTTGGACATGGTGAAGCTGCTCGACGCCATGGCAAAAATACAAAATAAGCCGAAAAAAACACAGGCTAACCAAACACCGTGGCGCAAAAATCAAGTGCTAGAAATGGAATGAATTCAGATGGCGCTGGAGTTGCCGCGTGGCGGGCTGGGGAGCGTGGGCGCTGGTACGGCCCCTCACTCTTCTCGGGGATGTTGACATAGGGATGTCTTTTGAGTGTGGCTCTGTGGTTGTGATTCCTTCACTCACCCTTGGTTATACCGACATCTTCATCGAAGATGCTCGATCTGGGGGTAGTAACTCCAGCATTCCTGTAAGCTTTTTTCTCTGGTATATATAGCAATATTTATACCTAGAAATTCGTGTAAGAATGGAATTTCACCGGGTGACACGGGGCCGAACTCAGAAATAGTAGGCTATATGCTATCGGTGCAATTTTTTTTTTTAATATATAGGCCTATATATATATGAACTATAAAAATAAATGCCCTAATGAGGTTAGGCAGGACATGGTATTCTATAGAGGAAAGGTTTGGTCCTATCGTTTTGCATTCGCCCTAAAGTTTTCTTCATAACCTATAAAAATATATGCTATCAATGTAAATTTTCTACATAACCTATATACGCTACCACTCTACGTGTTTTCTGTTCAGATATTGGAGAGGCAAATAAACAAACAACTGGGAGGATAAAGTAAACAAACGCTGAACAACCAAGCCTACACAAGTCACGAGTCAGACGACAACTCACTGCAGTAAAATCAAGCTTTGTTTTCTTATATAATTATTATAATATTATGAAAAATAGTTATCACTAATTAGAATATCACTGATACAAGAAAACAAATCCCTTACTTAGATATGGGCGTTCTGGTGTTGTTGCTATCCCAGGCGAGACAATTCCCGTTTGCTTCGTCCCTCTCTTGTAACAAACTTACGAGACGCAGTTGTCAAATTTCTCCCTCATAAGGGTGGTACTTCTCTTGCTTATGGCAATGGAATTGCGTGAATGCTACACAGTAAGAAAATCCAGTAGATCTAAAATCCGAAAAGGAAATGCATCACAAAGCACTAGTATATCGCTTAAACCAGAACCAGTTGCTACATGCAAATCTAGATGGTTTATTGGCAAAACCCGATGCTCTGTTTGGAACTGTTACCTACTTATATAATTTCATATTTCCAAAAATATGCAGGAAAAGTATGTCAAGAAGCATAAAATATTATATGTATATCAGTTGGCACGGCACATCTGTGATACCGAGTTCAAAATATCTAGATACTTAGATATATATTAATTTTCTTTATATTTTTTTAGAGAACGAACAAGCTCTTATAGTAGAAAATGGGTAGTTTTAGTAGGATACCGAAGTAAATTTCTCACTTTCTACTATCCAGAATTGGCAAGTCATACAAACATTGTACGACTTTGTCGCTCACAGGGCTATATCGCAGGGCTATTTCTTGAGAGAAAGAGAGCCAGTTTTTCTCGTAGATAATGTGCATCTTAGTAGGAAAGTAATGTATATTTCTCACTTCCACCTAAAAAGTCATACAGAAATTTTGTGACAAGTTTTCGCTCTTAATGCCACTCAAATGCCGGTAAATGCAGTGAACAAAAAAAAAAAAAAAAAAAAAAATGCTTAAAAAGTTTTTTTAGCAATAATATTTCAGGGCATGTTTATTTAGACATATACCAGTCCAAAACTGTAAAAAACTAAAAATTGATAATTCCTTGAAATTCGGCGATTGGCGCGCCCCTTAAGACCTGTATTTAGGCTTTGTAGAGGTAGGCGCGGCCGCGGCCTTATTTAGTCCATTAGTTAGAAGGGTTCGGTGCAAGAACCATGTTTTGTCTACCAAGTGGAGGGCACTCTAGAGCTTTCAAGTGAAAATGAGCCAGAGCTAAAAATGCCATCTATAGCCTATTCTGTTAGTGGTTGGTGTGTATGTATGTATGTAAAGTTGAGTATACCTTAGTTTTACCAGACCACTGAGCTGATTAACAGCTCTCCTAGGGCTAGCCCGAAGGATTAGACTTATTTTACTGGCTAAGAACCAATTGGTTACTTAGCAACGGGACCTACAGCTTTTATGTGTAAGTAATTTATTATATATATATATATATATATATATATATATATATATATATATATATATATATATATATATATATATATATTATATTATTATATATATATATATATATATATATATATATATATATATATATATATATATATATATGTATGTGTGTGTGTGTATGTGTGTGTGTGTGTGTGTGTGTGTGTGTGTAATATATTGCTTGTACAAAGGGAACTTGGCGTACGGTAATTAAACGTATGGAACCTGTGTATGTCTTGTAGGATATTGCTCTCTCTCTCTCTCTCTCTCTCTCTCTCTCTCTCTCTCTCTCTCTGAAGTACTGAAATTAGTTCGAGACAAATGTGCCTAATGACCCAGTGCTAAATTTGGTAAATATGCGAAGTACCCACATGGACATTGTTTAGGTCCTTAGCTATGTAATGCAAAAACTTTGTTAGGTCTAATCAGACGAAAAATTCTCCTCTTCGTGTTCATAAATACTTTTTTTTATTTTTTGTTTTTTTATTTTTTGTATATATAACTTGGTAATCATCCATAACTAGGAGAAAAAATTACTATACAAGAAAGAATACGGATGTCTGATCTGCGCATGCATTTAGTCACTATGAACTGATCTCGCGTGCGTAGATGTAAGGAAAATCACTGTCAACAGTCTTACTGTAAAATTCCTTGTTTAGTATGATTTTCGTAACCTCCCGTCGCCATCGAAAGGAAGCATGCAAAATGTAACAAAATTGGGTTACAGAAAAAGTGGTTTCTTTAGACAAAATGTTACAAATACATACATAACGCTTTAAAGATCTGGCTGAAGCATATGTTAACATAATACATAAAGCGGGCTCCAAGTATTGATGGGCAGATGTTTGCAATAGGTACAAGAAAAACACGTAACGCTTAATCACAACACTTTGAGGAAAAACCACTGAATCAGTGAGACGACTTCAGGGTCACAATGCATGTGCTTTCTAAAAATCTGAAAGATTATCTGTCGTTAATTGATAACGAACACAATTCTGTCATATTCCGTATCCGGTGAGCTCTCCTTGCAAACTCAGAAGATTAAAGTGATGGTAGTTTCTGGAAAGTTTAGGGTAGCGGTTGAGGTAAAGGCAACAAAAGATGCAATTGACCTGAAATCGCTGAGATCAAACACAGTGTTGCATGCTTTACATAAGATACCAATGCATTGTCAGCATCCGGTGAAAGGGTTATTACTGCGCAATAACATAGTGTATCGAGTGATATAATTCCCAGCAATCACAGAATGCTAAAGGGCCAAAATCGTCAAAAGCCATTATGTCTGCAGATTTCTGAATACCCAAGTGTACATGAAGCAGGCTTGATTTTGCACAATATATTTTTTTTCACATCGACAGGTGAAGTAGAATTAGTAGCAATTTCAAGGCATTGCCTTGGGGAAATGAACATAACGCCCTACCTGATACTTATGGAACTGGGATTGGAGCCCATGAATTTGGAGTAGAGATCATTCTGATGCCACCAGGTTTAGCTGCTGAACATTTACTGTCTCACCTCAAGCATGAATGCGATGCACTTTGACAGGGAGACATCCCTAACAGTTCATAGCTGAATATGTACAAAAAATGCATGTTATACATGATACAAATATGTTAATTTAAAGAAAAGATTATTAAGAAATGCAGTACAGTGGTAATTTTGTTTGGGCAAACTGAATGACGAATGTGCAATTAATCTGGTGAACCTGGGTGACAGAGTTCAATAAATCACAACCAGAGTCAATGCCACAACCATGCTAAAAACAGGTTCCGAAATATGCTTCAGAAGGAATGTAACGTTCACATTTCTAAGGAATCAGTAAAGAGAGAGATTTCTAATTGAAGCTCATGAAATTAACCATGATATCCATCATATAATAAGAAGAGACATTTAAACTTTATAAATTTGGAATAATTTATACACCACTGAATTAAACACAGTTATTTTAAATAAATATAGCCAAGATTCTTTGTAAACTGTCTTCTGTTGTGAGAATGGTTTTCATTGTCTATGCAAAGTGGAGAAATCAACATGCCAATGTACTTTACGTTAAATATCACAATTTTCTTAGAGGAATAATTTTAGATTATTAATGGCAAAAAAATCGGTAATTGTTTCTGGAACGTGAAACGTAATATTGTATGAAAATTATATCGTTCAGAATCAAGAAGAAGAAGTAAGAAGACTGCGTCGTCTGCAGATATCTCTTACTGCTATGAGAAGGGATTTCGTAACAAGGCGGAAAGGCTACGAAGAAACCTACCGTTTGCCAACAATCTCATGCAGATTGTTGCTTCTTTACTTGCCAAGATCCCCTTGTGGAAGACAGTAAAGCAATGTGCTGAGCGGCAACGTGTTCATCTTGTACAGCTAAATAAGTTTGTCACAGGTTGCAAAGTAAGAACTGAGCATTGTCAAGTATCTTAGGTCAAGCATACGCTACAAACCCAAATCCAGTGTTGGTGTTTAATGCCTGGAAACACATGGACTCGAAAATATGTCTGCCGTATATAGATAAACTCTAGCAGCAGATGATAGCAAGGCAAGATCTGCCCCTCGAGATTTAGGCTGAGTGTGATCTCAAAATTTAAAAACTGTGAGTAGGCTAGAATACTTTGTTTAGGTTTGAGCCGGTAATTTGAAATTATACATTCTATATTTTTTAGTTTTTATTTATAAGCATGTGTTGGTGCAAACCACTTTTTTTTGTTTTGTTTCCTTTACCCTTAAGCTATTGGCTGTCAAATAAATATGGAGTCTGAGGTGGTAAACGGGCTTGTGTGTGTAAGGGCTGCTGGGGAAATCCAACAAGTGCATATTGCATCATCAGGAATGGTTAAATATGATAGAAAACAAGATAAGCAGATGAAAAGATACATGTGTGATTTGGAGCAATCACAGGTGAAAAATTAAAATTTGACAGATATGAACAGTCCAGAGAAGAAGTTTACCATACCGTACCTTCCTAGGACAACAGGTTTTACATGGCTGCTTGGGTCCAACAGGGCAAACTTTAACCCTGCGGGGCACCCCCCTCCCCTCCATTTTAACCTAGTTAAAAAGTGTGACATGGTACTTACAGGGATATCTCTTAACTTAACCTTTGGTGTCTTATTCTATTTGGCCAGGAGACCCTAGGACCCTTCCCTCAGACCCCAGTTTGACTCTTCATATCCAGCATCATTGCTTCTAACGCTTTATGACAAGGAGCCTTTGACAGATTCTGCAAGTCATGTCTTTCCTGAATTTTCACTTTGAAAAATCTCCATTTCATCTTGTCTCTCCCATCTAGCCCTACTCCAAGTGGTTCTGGGTCTTCTAACTCTTTTGGTACCAAGAAGGACATGTCTTAGCCCATCTCCATTTCATCATTATTTCCGTATGTGGCCCTTTGATAATTTCCCATATGTTATCATGTTTTACTGTAGCCTGCCACCGGACTCTTAATAATCTTTAAGCCTTATCCTCAGAATGACAAAACCTTTTACATATAGTTTCACTGTCTTACCATAATTCATATCCATATAAGAACAGAGATGATACTGGACTATTGTATACTGTAATTTTAATTTGTCCTTAGTTTCAGTGTAATAAGAATACAGATCATGCTGGATTAATGTATAATCTAATTTGTATGCAGTTTCAGTGTAAATTGTGTAATTTCTAAATCTTAATTCAGCCTGCACACTGTTTGATTCAGACTTTTTTTTAGTCATTGACTAGTCTAACTTGAGAGAACCTACAGTGGATCTCATTGTTCTGAAGTATTTAAAATATTCATCCTCATAAATTCTTTGTTCATCTACAGTGGTGTTATTTCATTTCTTTATTTATACTGTATTTTGTCCTCTACTTCTGTTTTATTATATTGATCTTGAGTCCCATCTCTTAGATGTATGATGCTTTGCATCTTTTCAATAAGCAAGTTTTGTAAATCTCGTGGTGTTTTGCCGATTAAAACAGCATTATCTGCATATTCTAAGTCTGTCAGTTTTCTCATTAATCCAGGTTAAACCTTCATTTCCATTTCCAGCCACTTATTTCACTGAAAAATCCATGAGCAGGGCAAACAGCAAAGCTAACATAACATTACCTTGTACTAGTACCCAGTTAATTACTATTTATTATTATTATTATTATTATTATTATTATAATTCAGAAGATGAATCCTATTCATATGGAACAAGCTTACAGGGGCCATTGACTTGAAATTCAAGCTTCCAGAGAATATGGTGCTCATTAGGAAGTAAGAGAAGGTATAGGGAAATACAGAAAGAAGAGATCTTACTAATTGAAAAGGAAAAATGAATTAATAAATCGATAAAAATGTATTAAAATGCAAGGAGAATAGCGTTAGGTTAGTAATGCATTGCATCTTTTGCTTGAACTTTTGAAGTGCCAGTTGCTCGACATCCTCAGGGAGACTGTTCCACAGGCCAGCGGTGTAAGAATAAGGACCTCTGGGACTGAGGACTTTTGCAGCAAGGCACATTTGCTGCATATTGGTGCTGCTGTTCAGCGAATATGGTTGCTCTCGGCAGGGGAAGGGGATCGGGGATCAGTTGTGAATGTGAAAGATCCCTGTTAAAATATAACTCGTGAAAAAGTGACTAACAAGAGACCATCTGTCAAAGGTCCAGGTCATAACTGCTAATATTAGGAAACAGAAACTTACCACTATGAACCACTATCTAAAAGAGATAAATCTCTGGCAGAAGCAGACATCTACACTGGAGAACAATGTTATAGTAAAGGAAGCACATATGATTTTATCACTGTTATAAATATATGAGGCCTTACAAACAATACCTAACTTTTGTGCAGCATTTGCTGAAGCTTTCATCAGATGTTTCTCAAAAGTATGATATGTCAAAAGTTACACCTAGAATAGTTAAAGCTTCAGACTCAGTTAGCAAAGTCCCATCCATCTGAAGGGGAGGATGGGGTGGAAAATCTGTATGGGATCTGCTAATCTAAAGTGTTTTCGTTTTACTAGAGTTCAGCCTCATACCACACCGACTACACAATTCACTGATCTGGTCGATGTTGTGATTGAGGCCGAGGGCAGCTTCACTTCTCATAAGTGGAGACTTTACTATAGTATACAGTCCTCACAAGTGTTGCATCATCGGTATACTGAACAATCTTGTTTTCTAGGCCAACAACCATATTGCTTGTATACACCAAAAATAATGGTGGACCAAGAACACTACCCTATGGAACTCCAGACACAATAGGTCTTCGTTCACTAAAGACCCCATCAACAGCAACTCGCTGCAGCCTACCTGTTAGGAAGTCTTAAGTAATCCTAAACCATATCCATTCACTCCAAGATTCTGAAGTTTATAAATATAAGTTATGATTTACTAAATCGAAAGCAGCACTAAAATCTATTTAAATTACTCTGTACTCAAAACCCTTATCAAGGTTCTCTTGCAAATGGCATGTCAGGTCTAAAAGAGCATTGCAGATACACCAACTGCTTTTTATGAGCATATTGACTCTCAGTTAACAATCCTTTAGATTCCACATACTTATATAGTGACTTAAAAATAAGTTTTTCAATAACTTTAGAGAGCACAGGAAAATCAAAATTGGGCTGTAGTTACTGCAGTCTGCAGATGTGGAACTCTTTGGAAAAGGCACTGTGTTAATAAGCTTGCGCTCATCTGCAAATTATGACATCAACATAAAAATCTATAGAATCTACTAATCTAAGGAGACAACACACTAGAAACTTATTTGAAAAGCAAAGAGAAGAAACCATCAGGATCTTCTCCACCCCAGCTATCAAGATTATCCAGAATTTTCTTAACATCCCTAGAGCAAATGCAAAGTTTGTAATAATAGGTTCAGGAAGACAAGTATCAGAGAGAGAGACATCCTCAGCTGATTGCTTGGCTTCAGAAGCTCAATGAAGTAGTTCAGCCTTTTCCCTAGGGCCAGTAACTGATCTGCCATCATCTGTTCGTAGTGGTGGAATGGAAGACAAGCCTGACCCAAAGATAGATGATGCCAATTTGGCTCGCTACAGATGAGGCACAGTAATTCCTTCAAGTTTCCTCTTTAAGGAATGATTGTAATTTCTCTAGGTTGTATGGCAAGTTCTATTTGCAGCATGGCAAGACTCGACAAAAATAGAATGGTATAATTTTCATTTGAACGATTTCGTCTTTTATGTGTTGAATTTGGTCTGTTTGTCATGTTAAGCCCATATTAAACCATGGTTGGTTATTTGTCCTGAATTTGGTGACTTTAGGGACATATCTTATTAAAATAGCCATCAGCATTTCATTTAACTACTTCATGGGATCAGGATCTAATATAGCATCTAAAATATTAATTGCCTTACAAGCTTCAATAATGCAATCCCAATTGGCTCTAGATTTCAGCCAGACCTTTTTTCCATTTGTGCTTCCTTTACTAGAGTACTGATTGACAGATATGTCCATCTCAGTGGCTCAATGATCAGAAGTGCCTATTTATATTCACAGACCTTGGACTTGACAGTAGCTGGAACATAGGTGATTATGAGGTCTAATCTGTTACCAGCAATGTGCATGGGTTCCTCAGTTAGCTAGACAAAATCAGAGGATACACAGAACTCAAGAGCAGAGTGGCCATGTTGATCTGTGGAATTTAAATTTAGCCACTCACTGTGCATTGCATTAGTTTCCACAAATAATGGACAAAGCTTTTGAATCCTAAGACTGAGCCATACTAATCCTTTCCAAGAGACAGTCATAGAATATAGAATTGTCAATATTTGGATTGTGGTAAACGGCAGATACAGTACTCACACATTGTAAAACTTACTGAAAATTTTAAAACAAACTTCATGGCAACTACACTCCAAATTTTTTATGATGAATAGGTCGTCCATACTTAGCGTATACAGCCATGCCTTGTGCATGTGAGATGCTGCAACAGTAAATAAAATCAGGGGCATCAAACCCTAGGATTAAAAACTCAACTTTTGACTTGTTACAACTTACAAGAGTCTCAGATAAAAACATCAAACAAATCATAGTTACGAGCACAACTCTAGAGATCAAGAAAATTTGACCTTAAGCCTCAAATATTTGAGTAAAGTACTTTAAAATTTTTCTTACTGAAATGATTAACAGGCCCAGGGTTCAGCTCAATGTTTCCCAAAAGAATTAAAATTAACATCGTAAAATCATAGCAAAACTAATAGACTTATAGCAACAGTAACATTGTAAAAATCAACAGAACAATAAACAATAGCATCAACAACAACAGTATTTACATTATTTACAAAAGTTCTGTTGACAGTATATACACTGTAAATGTGACCATATTGCTTAATGTAGTTTTAAGGATGGTCTAGTGTGTGTTGTAAGAAGTAACAGTTATTGAGTGTGGGTCTTTTTGATGTAACTAAAAAAAAGTGAGGAAAGGAGACCCAGTCATCAGCATGACTGAGAATACAAACCATCACCTCTTATAAGAGTATTTATAGGCATGAGCTGGAATTGCATCACTGAAACTTGGCACCTATGGTAGGTGTGTGTGTTGGGGCAAACCTCCCACTCATCTGCCATCACCAAGCACTTTTTCTTCAGCCATGGTTGAGTAAGTCTTGCTGATCTGTGACTGACTATTGAGTTGAAAATTTTGTATATCTATTTTATTTTACATATGGTGTTTGTGAACAAGGAAAAGTATGAGGGAAATAAACATTTGTTTGGCTAATTTATGTCCTGGGTATGCTCACTGGTCTCCTTTGTAGTGGAGGGGTTCAGCAGTTCCAGAGAAAGGTCAAAAGATGTCTACCAGTTTTTTCAAAAGGGATTACTGCACTTTAGATACTACCAAATCTGTTTGGCTCCTTTCTCCTGCATTGCCATCTCTCTCACCCTACTTTTTGCTTGTTCTTTTTGGATCACTAGGAGATTATACCTATGAGGGTAGGCACTTGCCTGTGCTCTCCTTCTTTCACTATTGTTCCTGCTACTGTTTCCATTAAGGAAATCAGTGCACTTGGACCTCCTGTAGAAATTTTTATACTTCTGAGAAGTTTCAAACAGTCTTGCCCACCCGGGGAACTCAGGCTCCCGAAGGGGTTGCAGTTCTCATCTTGAGGAGCCTAGCTCATACACTGTATGAGCTGTTGAGAGGGTCATCAGAGAGTGCTGACTCTAAGACTTTTTTTTTTTCTTTGCCTATCGTAGCCTCTGTAAAGAGAGTAGGCGAGCCTCATGGCCTTCGATACTACAAAGAGTGCATAGGGGCTTGACACCAGATTCGAGTCTGTTTCAATCACCTCCGGAAGGACTTTATAGGTATGATTGGAAGGAGACGCTACTTTGTCCAATTAGAGTGCTACATTACTACCTTAAGAGAACTCGGCATCTCAGGCCTGAGTGTCGACGCTTCTTTATTAATACCGACTTGGCCACGGAATAGGTGTCCAAGAGCACATCCTCTTTCAAGCTTGGTCTCCTCCCATCTCTCTTTTACCTGTATCTCCCTTTAAACAAAGGCATGTAGCAAGCCGTCATGTGCTGGGCGGACAAGTTTGCGGGTGACTACTGACAAGGCCATCCTGTCCTTCATCTTGTGTAGATGGTTTGGATGCATGTCCTCCCCTCTCTTTAGATAAGGGGAGAGAGGGATAGACAATAAAACAAACTTGTGGGTCTTATTAGCAAGTTTTATTGTCTCCGACACTCTAGGGTTCTTCCAAGCCTTTTTCCAAAGAAATGACACAACTCATTATTGTAAGCCCAGAAGTTTAGCAGTTGCAACATCCTGTATGTCCAACAAGCTAGAAGTGTGGGACTCCTTCCTCGGCTCTTCCAGACCAGGAATGTATTCCCAGGTGGGTAGAACCAAACCAGTCAGTTCAGAGATTTACTCAGACTCCACCCTCCAGTGGGTAAATCTGTGTAAAGACCGAAAGTTTGTATTTGTGTAGGAACAAACTAAAAATTTTTTAAGTAATTTGTATTTTTATATAAGTAACTTACCCAGTAATTACATAGCTATTAGTTTCTTTTAACTGGCAGCTCAAAATTGTAAAACTGCAGGTCACGCTAGTTTGTTTTGGTTATGGCGACGTGCCCCGCCCACTTTCGGATGCAAGAGAAGGTACAACATAACAAAGAGCTTCAATTTGTTTCTGCCGGCTGTGGTTGAAGGACTGTGTTGGCAGCAGCTAAAATTTTTGGAATTTATACTTTGCTGGTTTTTGCCTTATCTTCAATTGGTGAAGTATTTATTTTAGTAGTCTTTCGCCATAATTAAGAGTGTTAGGCGAGTTTGATCATTGGTTGAAGACTCTTTGTCCGTTTTTTGGACTTGTATTAGACTTTTCTAGGATGTCTGACAAGTAATTCTAGTATTAAATATTGTAGCAAAGGCTGCATACTAGACTAACTAAAGAATCTTACGACTCACACACTGTTTGTATTCTATGTATGGGACAAACATGTTCATTAGATTTACGTTGTAAGGAGTGTAATGGCTGGGACATTGAGAATTGGAAGACTTTAGATGCACATCTTAAGAAACTAGCTAGAGATAGGAAGAGGAAAGCTATGGCTAGGGAATCTTAGTAAAGCTTTAGCTAGTCAGTATTCATCCGCTACGTCAGATGCAATTGCTCCTGTAATTTCTTCCATTCCCATTCCATCTCCTCCACCTATGCAACCCTCTCCTTTACCTGGCTCTCACGTTTCCGACCCCAACACCATCACCAGTCTGGAGTTGAAAATTGATACTCTTTTCGAGTTGATTATTCAATTGATCGCTAAATTGGCATCATTGGTGAAAGTGCTAATGGACAAAAGTGAGTCAGAGTGCCCCGTGGTGCCCAGTGCAAGTCCAGTCATAATGGAGGTGGTGGCTGTTCGGCCCTCCAATTCTCCTATGCCAGGGTCCCTCACATACTCCCCAGCACCTGGGAGGAATCAAACTAGCAGCCTAAGGGAGGTCGGTGGGGTCTGCCCCCGAGCTGTCGCCCCCTTGGTTCAGTCTGTTGACGATTCCCAGACTGCAACCAAAGGCTGTTGGAAAGGCCTTCAAGTGAGCGCTCATTGTATGTCCTCCAGCTCCGAAAATTTTAGTCCTAGGCGTGCACGGCGCTATGCGGACAAGTCACGGCAACTGAAAAGGCGTGCAGTGGAGTTTGAGATTTTTTCCCCTGTTCCTTGTAAGAAGAGCAAGGATTCAGTGCACCCATCGTGTAGTCATTGGGATACCCCAGAACAATTTGCTTCTTCTGCTTCTGACAGTGGTCGTAAATTGGCGCTGAAGCACCTTGTGGCGCGGAGACATGCTTCGTTGAATAAAGAAGCAACTGCATCAGGAGTTGCGCACCTAGCGCAATCAGCACCCAAGCGCCCAGCAACCAGTGTCGTAGCACCCAAGCTCCTGTTTGCAGTTGAGCGCCTGCTGGTGCCTGTTTTACAACAGGTTTCGTCTCTGACTCCCATCTCGACAGCGCCCCCCAAGCACCCATTGGTACCCACTCCCCCACCCCTTCTTAGTAGTGTCGTCTTGGAGGTTGTTCCTCCTCCAGTTGACCCGATTCAGAGCAAACTGGATAATATTCTCAGTTTGCTTCAGAAGGCTCCTCCTACGGCTCAGGCAACAGCGGACTTATCGCTTTCTCCTGTCTCTTCTGAGGAAGAAGTTGTTCCAGAACAAGATGCTCCTTCATCGGCGTACTCTGCGCTATTGAGATTCCTGCTAGCGACTTATCCTAGGTTCTTTTCACCAGCTACTCCTCCATTCCTGCTTCGACCTTTTTTATGGAAGCTCCCTCAGCTGGTCCTTCGAAATTACCGAAATTAGTTCTTTCCTCTTCAGCAAAGAAGGCACTGGATGAAGTAGAAGGGTGGTTTTCTGAGAAGAGGGAACAAGACAAAGCAGTTTTTTGTTTCCCTCCTTCCAAATTGTCCAGGTCAAGCACAGGTTTTATGCAACCGGAAAAGCTCCTTCTTTGGGAGTCTCTGCCTCCTCTCAGGGAGACTTCTCCGGCCTTATCAACTCGGCTAGGAGATCAGCTTTCTCCATAGCCAAAATTATGTTCTTGGCCTCGGAACTTGCGTACCTTCTTAAAAATATTTTTAAGGTGTTCGAAGTGATGAGCTTCCTTGACTGGGCAGTAGGTGCTCTGGCGCGCAAACTTAGAAAGTACTCTTTGTTACCTCAAGAAATCTCGTCGGATCTCTTGGGAGTACAGAACTTTCCTGTATTGACAGGGGCGTTGCATGCAGGAATTAGCCAGTCTGTATGCCATGGGTATTCTTAAGAAGAGGGAGCTTTGGTGCACCTTTACTTCGAAAGGCATAACTCCGTCTCAGAGATCGGCCCTCCTATTCTCTCCCTCGGACAAGACGTGTCTTTTTCCACAGGCTACAGTACTGGACATCGCCTCTGACCTGCAGAAAAAGAACACTCGGGACCTGCTCTCCCAGTCTACGAGACGCCCCAAGGATTCTTCAACTCTTCCTCCCAGGTCTTTGTCTCCGCTGCAACCTACTCCCTTTCGGAGCTCCTGTTTTAGATCCCAGACTAGAACCAGAACTTATTCCCGTTACCTACAGTGTTCCCTCAAGAAGTCCTCTTCCAAGTCTTACTCCAAGAAATGAAAACATAATCCTCCGTACTCAGGCAGGAGCGCAGCTTTTTCACTTTTGGGAGCGGTGGGAACAAAAGGGAGCGGAATATTGGATAGTGTCTGTCCTGAAGGAGGGCTACACTATCCCTTTTTTGAACAAACCTCCTCTAATCTGCAAGCCTGTCAAATTGACACCTTACTCTCCAGGCATAGAGAAATTTGCTGCTCTCTTGCTAGAGGTGGAGTCCCTTGTTCAGAAAGAGGCTATAGAGGTAGTAGAGGACATTCATTCTCCGGGATTCTACAACTGTCTCTTTGTGGTGCCCAAGCCATTGGGGGGCTGGAGGCCCGTTTTGGACATAAGTGCTCTAAATGTTTGTCAAAAAGACAACATTCAAGATGGAAACAAACCATTCGGTCCTTACATCCATTTGCCAGGGAGAATGGATGGCGTCCATCAACATGCAGGATACTTTCAGATTCCAGTACATCTGACTTCGAGAAAGTACCTCAGGTTTGTGTTTCAGGGCAGGGTGTTTCAATTTCGGGCTCTATGCTTCGGTCTCTCGACGGTGCCGCAAGTGCTCACCAGGGTATTGGCTCCCCCAGCGAAATGGCCTCATTTGATGGGGATAAAGATCTCCCTATATCTGGACGACTGGCTATTATGTTCCCACTTGAAAGCTCGATGTATGGAGGACATTCGCACAACTCTTCTCTTGGCCCAAGAATTGGGCCTTTTCATCAATTGGTACAAGTCTCTCCTGACGCCTTTGCAGAAGATTCCTTATTTAGGAATGACGATCAACTCTTGGGATTTTCGGGTTTTTCCAGTCCCAAAGAGAATAGAGAAGTGTCTCCAGACAGTGGAAGAATTTCTGGAAGTAAACTTTTGCTCGGCCAATCAGTGGATGAGTCTTCTAGGCGCCCTCTCATCCATGGAACAATTCGTCACTCTGGGAAGACTTCACCTGAGACCTCTCCAATTCTTCCTCCGAGCCAGCTGGAACAGGAATAAGTTTCCGGACTTGTTTGCGTTCCCGATAACGGTGGAAATCAAGGAGGACCTTTGTTGGTGGAATTCCAGGAAGAGACTATCAGAATGGAAATCTCTTCAACCCCTGAATCCCAGCCTAGAGTTCTTTTCAGACATGCCAAACCTAGGTTGGGGAGCTCTTTTGGGGTTAAAAGAAGTGTCAGGGGCCTGGTCTCAGGAACAGCAAAACTGGCATATCAACGTAAAAGAATTACAGGCGATATCTCTGGGCCTAAAGTGCTTCGCTTCAGAAATTCGGGGGAGGACAGAAGCAGTGCATTCAGACAGCATGACGGCACTGGCATACATCAAGAAACAAGGGGGAACCCACTCTTTCTCCCTGTATGAAGTGGCAACAGGTCTTCTTCTTTGGTTATACCAGAAGGACACTGAAGTGACAACGTGTTTTATCCAGGGGAGATTCAACGTTCTGGCGGATGAATTGAGCCGTCAAAGACAGATCCTTCCCACAGAATGGACATTAGACCCAGAATGGACATTAAACCCATTGATTTGTTTGTCTCCAGGAATCAATCTTTGCTCACCAGAAATCCTCGGCATGGGAAACCGTTGCAATGTTGCAGGATTTCAGACAAACATCTGTATGCCTTTCCCCCATTCAGTTTAGTGAGACAAGTCATCCACAAATTCCGGTGTCATCAAAACCTGTCCATGATCTTGATAGACCCCTTCTGGCCAGCAAAAGAGTGGTTCCCAGATCTGCTAGAACTTCTTGCGGACTTCCCAAGACTGCTACCACAGAAGCAACAACAACTCAGGCAACCTCACTTCTGACAGTTCCACCAAAACCTGTCTTCTCTGGCCCTAAAAGGATTCAAACTATTAAGCGACTGCTCCGAAAGAAGGGCTTTTCAAGAGCGGCTGCTTGCGCTGTTGCGAAGTGTAGAAGACAGTCTCAGATAATGTCTACCAGGCTAAATGGTCCATCTTCAGGTTTTGGTGCAGACGAAATGTATCCTCTTCTAATACCCCTGTAGCAGAAATAGTGGACTTTATTCTATTCCTGCGCTCCACTAAAGGACTTTCCACCTCTACCATTAAAGGCTACAGAGCTATGCTTAGTTCGGTCTTCCACCATAAAGGAATGGACTTACCATCTAACCAGGATTTGTCCGACCTTATTAAGTCCTTTGATATCGCAAAGCTTAAAGAAAAACCTTTGCTGTGCTGGAACTTAGACATGGTACTTAAGTGGCTGGCAAGTTCACATTTTGAACCAGTGCAATCTATCTTTAAGGGATCTAACCAGGAACACTTTTTCTGGTCGCCTTGGTCACTGCCAAGAGATCCAGTGAAATCCATGCTTTGGACAGAAATATCAGATTTTCTCAGGGGAATGTAGTTTGCTCCTTTTCCCTAGACTTTTTAGCTAAGAACGAATCGCCATCAAATCCATGGCCTTGTTCTTTTATGATCAAGAGCTTGTCTGAGATGGTAGGGTCTGAAGAAGAAAACTCTGTCCAATAAAGGCCCTTAAGTTTTATCTTCACAGAACGAAGGACATTCATGGTACTTCAAGGAACCTTTGGTGTTCTGTGAAATATCCCTCTCGACCCTTGTCTAAGAGTGCCCTGGCATTTTTTCAGAAGAACTTGATTTCTGAAGCACATTCCATGATGAGCAAAGACTCCCTCTCCTCTTACAAGGTAAAACCCCATGAGATAAGAGCAGTCGCTACGTCTTTGGCGTTTAAATGCAATTTATCCCTCATGTCAGCTGTGCAAGTGACGTTTTGGAAGTGCAAGTCGGTGTTAGCATCGCATTACTTGAGGGATATCGAGACTACTTACGATCAGTGTGTTACATTGGGTCCATTTTACGTGGCTGGCGTGGTGTTGGGGGAGGAAACATAGAAAGCAATGTCCATTCTTTAATCTCTTCGCCTTGCTTAGGGTGATGAGGTTTTTGGGGAGCCTGGGAGTACTATGTACTTGGAGTACCCTCCAGTCTTGTGGTTTTAATGGTTGGGATTGGTGTTTTTAATTTGGTTTTTTGTTGGTTATGGTGACTTTACTTTGGTTATTGTGTGTGGTACTGCGCCCTGGGCAGAGGCATCTTGTTGTACTTTGCTAGCCCTCGGAAATTAGTCCATCGCTACAGAGCACCCACTGTAGTAGGCCCTCAAGGCTTTACTGCCTCACCTCTACTGGATAAGATGAGCGCCAACCAGAGGCAGTATCTACCTGTAGCAGCTCTCTTATCAGGTAAGGTTCAACAACATTGACTCAGTGTTGGCAAATTTTTATTCTCAAACTCATTACTATTAATAATGTATTGCAGTACACTCCCTGAACACCAGAATTCACCCTTAATCCCACTAGCCCGAACAACTCTCAATTACCAATCCCACTAGTGGGAATTTTAACAGCCAGCATTATCAACGCTGCAGGTAAAATCTGGTCACTTGAACTACCATAACAAATGGTTGGCAACGCTGACACAGGTGTTTACCGACTTGCCCACTTTTGCCAATTGCTTTTTGTTTGCGCTGCTGGAAGGTTGTTTCCTTCTGCAGTGCAAGGTTTTAATCCTATTGTCCGACTTCTCTTTGTATTTTGGACTTCTGGTGAAGACCTGGATTGTATTTAACAGTTTTTTCTCCTGGATTTTCTGGATATCTTCGACGTGGAGCGTCTTTTGGATTTGGACTCCCTGGTTCCCAGTCTTGATTAGTCATCATGGATTCTTTCACCTTCTACTACTGTGCCATCAGCTTCTGCCCCTACGACTGTGGATGCTGGCGCTCATCGCTGCTTCTTCCTGCAGAGACGGATGAGTACCTTGAGACACAGACATTATGTCAGGTAAGTAAGAAGACAAAGTGTGATGTGCAGACTCTTTGCGATGCATGTTCCGATGGGAAGGTGCAAGAGATGGAGGATTACATTTGTCATTGCAAATCTTTGGCTAGTAAGGGCGGCAAATGTCGGTTAGATTCTTCGTTGCCTCAAGTATCTCAGGCTTCTGCTATAGATCAGTTGATGGATTTAGCGAGTTCAGAGGCAGTCAAACAGATAGAGGATAGGATTGCAAGTAGTGGAAAATTTAATAGCTGGCCTTTTTCAGCATTTCTCAGATGAGGAGAGTAGTAGTGTTAGGATGTCTAATCCTTCTTCCTTTTCAGCATCCCCTGCCTGTTCCAGAACCAGCCCTAACGGGTGCTGAGGGTAATGGAGAACCGCAAAGCCTCCGAGTGGGTAGGTTCTCTGGCCCCCTCGGCACAGAGCAGGCAGTGAAGGATCCCCCCCCCTTTGTAGTAATGATAAATTTAATGTTGATAATGTTAGTCAGGATCAGGATCTAGGTGTGATAAAGGAGGATAAGTCTGGGTTAGGTAGTGAGGAGATGGTAGTAAGGGTGCAGAGTCGTTCTCCTGGACGAGTTCGGGTTTCGGGTTCGAGTGGTTTTTGTGCTCCGGCAAAAGTCTTGCCTTCATCGCTTCTTTTTGGTCTGGCTCAGTCTCAAGTCAATGTTTCAGCTCCGGTGGTGCAAAATCCTTCTGCTCTAACTCCTAACTCACTTCCGACTGTTTCTGAATCTTCTACTGTAGTTTCCCCCTTCTTTGTGTTTTCTACTCCTCCATTTAGTAAGGGGGATTCTGGTGTGTCCTTTCAGCTTCTAAAAGTCGTTTGCGGGACCTGCAATTGGATGTGGCAGAATATAGGTGGATTTGCTGGGCCTTTCAAACGGGTACAGACTTTTGGTGAGGGGTTATTTTTTTGAATGGTTTCTCTAACATTAGAGAGTAGGTGACTCAGCAGTGTCCAGAATTCATGTCGGATATGTTTCAGGATTATCGAGGGGGGGTGGCGGATTCTGTGTACCTTCTGTCCCTTAGTTCTAAGTTTTCTTCTGGGTTATCTGTTGCTTCTTCTGCTGCTCCCACATTCTCCGTTGCTCTTTTTTTCAGTCTCCTCTTCATTGTCTTCTTCTGCTCCGGTCTTTCCTGCGGCTCCCGCATCTTCCGTTTTCCCTCCTTCGACTTTTGGCTTTCCCTCTTCTCAGGTAATTTTTTTTGTGTCTGCTAGTCCTCTGTCTCCCGCCTTTCCTTCCTAGTACAGTCTTCTTTGGTAGGAGGAGGTTCCAGACAGGTGAAAACGCAGTTTCGGCAGAATTTGGCCTCAGGCATTTCATGTTCCATCCCTTAGGGTATGCGCAACCCCTTGCTTCCGCTTCAAGCGGCTGTTCCGGTAGTATCAGGTATTTCACAGGGTTTGCATGTCGCTTCTAGTCGGGTTTGCGCTCTGCGGTTTTGGTAGGGCTTCCAGTACCTTCTCTGAGCAGTCTGCAGCATTCATCGCCTGCATTTTCCATGGCGGAAACTCCAAGGGTAACTTCTACCTCTTTCATTATCCTTCCTTCTTCTTCTTCATCTTCTTCCTCCCTCTGCAAGCGGTTTCATTTGCGCATCCTCCCCCAGAGTTTAACAATGTGGGTTCAGCTACTCTTGTCTTCCCTTTGGTAACAATGTGGAATCAGCTCTGGGTTTTTCTCGGTTCAGCCTTCTCTTCTTCCTGGATGCAACTATGCGGATTCAGCTCAGGGTACCGGTACCTGATAAGGTAAGGGTGTTCAGCATTCTGATTAGGGTGCTCCGCTTGCGGACTCTTCTTCATTGTCCAGGCTTCGTTCAGTTCCTCCTTCGTCGGTCTTAGACTGTTCGGACATTGCGAACAGGATTTTTATCCGGAGGTGCAGGATATTCTGGCGGACTAACAGTAGAATGTCCTCTTGCCAGCAGTAATGATTACAGATGCATACTTGAGTAGTTTACTTCTTTGTACCCTCAAGCAAAAGCTCTGGACCTCCCGCATTCGTCAACTCAGTCTTTTTCGAGGCCTTTTTATGCCACTAAGCCAGCTCCTGCTCCTGCTTCTTTTTCGTGTGGGCTGGTTTGGTTCGATTGGGTTAGACAGGCTTTGGAGGAGGCGGACGGTCATTTAGCGTCAGTAGTGCCTTCTAATAGACAGGACTCTTCTTTTCTCTCTCTGTGTAAGACGATTTATGCAGTTTGAGGTACCCCTTCGGCAGGTGTCAGGTTGCCACTCAATGAATGGGTTGAGGCAATCCTGTCTAGGTCTCTGGCGTCGTCTCGGCTCATAGGGACTTCTCTTAGGGAAGCAGGTGCTTTGGAGGATGTACTGCGCAATCAGACTGAGGCTCCTGCGCATTCTCTCTCTGGATGGTGTCAGGTTTACTTTAATGGGGTTCTCAAAGAGTACGGCTATGTTCCTTTCGAATTCGGGCTGTTGAAAGCCTAATAAATTTGTCTCGATGAGGCTGGCACACCAGGTGAATGCTTTGGCTTTCTATCTTGGTCATCTTCCCCCTCATTATCCGGACGTCCATAAGAGGGATTGCTTAGAACACCTTTAGCCTTAGCTAATTCTTTGTTCAAGGATGATGACGTAGCCAGTATGACGAACTTGTTGCTTCTAACTCATGTCTCCGGTGTCAGCATTTATGTATCATCAAGGGTACAGAATGTTGAGGTATCTAGACGATTGGTTGATCCTTGCCTCCTCTCTAGAGGAGCTAGTAAGGGCGAGGGAATTCTTATTGAATCTATGCAGGGTACTAGGAATTCGTCTAACCTTACCAAGAGTTGCCTAGTTCCAATGGAATCTATAAACTATTCAGGTAGGAGGATTCTCTCTTCCTTGAGGGTTTTCTCAACCCTGGAGAGGATCCAGTCAGTCCTTCAGCAAGTAGGAGGGTTCCTGTCCTACAGTGAATGGCCGATACCAGCTTGGAGAAGCCTCTAATTCCAGGGTCTCGTCTCTGGATGCGTTCTCTTCAGGTATGTCTCAGGAATTGCTGGGACTTCCGCAACAAGAACGCAGTTATAGTTGGGAGTGATTCTTGCCTGTTGGATCGTCTATGGTGGTCAAAAGAAGTGCATCTGACACTGGGAAGGTCTATCGACTCCCCTCTTCCCGACATTCATCTGTAGACAAATGCCTCAGATCAAGATTGGGGAACAACCTTGGAGGAAACCCAGGCCTTGGGCCTCTGGAGGGGTTCAGGAAGGCAAGGAGTCAATAGATCTTTGGGAAATCAAGGCTGTAAGGGAAGCCCTCAGTTGTTTTCAGTCCTAGTGCGCAACAGAGTAGTGGTTATGTTTAACGACAGCATAACTGCCGTGTTGTATCTGAGGAACTCGGGGGGGACAGGATCAACAGAACTCATTACTGTAGCACAGAGAGTCCTGAGAGGGTGCGAAGAACGAAAAGTGTCTCTTTTTCCCCAATTTATACCGGGGAGTCTCAACGTACTGGCCAGTTCGTTAAGTCGCTCCCGTCAGCTATTGGGGGGAGAGTGGACTTAGGCTCAGGAAGTAATGTCAGGTTCTCCGGAAGTGGCCAGCAACTGTGGAGTTATTCGCAGCATGATAAAACAATCGTCTTTCGGTTTATTTCCCACCCATGGTGGACCCCATGTCTATAGGCACCGATGCGATGTTACAAACTGGAATCACATGTAGGTGTATGCTTTTCTCCATCCAGTCTCATTCACCAGGTAATAAGGAAATTGTGGGAGAGTGTCAAGACGTCTATGACTCTTAACAGCTCCTTGCTGGCCCCAAAGCGCTTGGTTTCTGGAACTCCTAGAGCTCCTTACAGAAGTTCTGAAATCCCTACCCATGAGAAAGATCTTCTCAGACGACTGCATTCTCATCATTATCATCCAAATCCTCGCATGCTGAACCTAGTTGCAGGGCAACTGTGGAGAGAGCAGCTAGACAGTCTGGACTCCCTAAAGCTGTGGCTAGACAGCTTTCTTTTCAGCTTGAGAAAGTCAACCCGTAAGCCTTACCAGGTTCAACTGGACCAGGTATAGAAGTTAGTGTCATAAGGAAGGTCAGTCCATCTCTAGACCTTCCGTAGCCAAAATAGCTGATTTTCTTTTATTCCTTTGGAAAGTCAAGGGTCTTTCGTACTTGGCTATTGCTGACTACCGCTCAGCGCTTAGCAGTACAATTATTTTCCACCTTCTGAAATCTCTAGTAGTAAGATAATCGATGATTTATTACGTTCTTTTAAGACTGAACTGATTTTCTTTTATTCCTTTGGAAAGTCAAGGGTCTTTCGTATTTGGCTATAGCTGACTACTGCTCAGTGCTTAGCAGTACAATTATTTTCCACCTTCTGAAATCTCTAGCAGTAAGATAATCGATAATTTATTACGTTCTTTTAAGACTGAATGTCCTGTCTTGCTGACTCGGGCCCCTCCATGGGACTTGTCGAAAGTACTTCAATTTCTTTTTCCTGCGTTCTACTGCCTTTGAACCCATTGAAGCTCTAATGTTAGGACAACTGACTAAGAAGGTGTATTTTCTTATGGCTTTAGCTACAGCTAGAGGGTTCGGCGAGCTTCAGGCAGTTTCTAGGTTGGTTTCTTATGTGAGAAATGATATGTATTTGTCTTTCTTCCGGAATTTGTGGCGAAGACGGAGTCAGAGGTTGACCCTCTGCCTTGTTTGTTTAAGGTTCTTTATCTGCAAGTGTTCATTACCGGCGATCCAGCGGAGATATCTTTATGTCCGGTGCTAGCATTAAAGTCTTTTTGTCAAATGCTGAGAAACTCCGTCCGCTTCAACTTATACTTCTTGTCTCTCTGCAGAATCCTTCCCGTCCGCTGTCAAAGAATGCGATTAGTTACTTTCTGAGGGAGGTGATTTTCCAGGCTTCTCAGGGTTCTTCTTCATCGTCTTCAGCTCTGTATTTTCCCGAGCGCACAGTATTCGGAGTATGCCCACTTTATCTTCCTCTCTAAGGAATTATTCAGTGTCTTCTATTCTGGAGGCAGCTACTTGGAAGTCCATCTCAGTGTTTACTTCCTTTACTTAAGAGATGTTCAATTTGCCTCATCGGAGGGTTATTCTCTTAGTCCACGTCTAGTGGCGAAGTCTATTATCAAGGGTGCGTTCATTTAGCTGAGGTGGTATTCACTTAGTGCGGAGATTCTTAGGTTAACCGATAGAGGAATTCATTTTAGTCCTTAGAATCTTAGGCAACAGTGATAGTATAATCACATGAGCTTAAGTTTAGTACGTTTTAAGTATCTTAGTCTTTGATAGTTTCCCTACTAGAGTCCAAGGGGGTGCTATCGTAGGCTAGGCTCTTTCATCGGCGCTGAGATACTTCTTCGCTTGTCAGTCGTCGGGCCTTATCTGCAACCTAGGTGGCGGAGGGTCAGCAGCTCGGCACATTGCTTCATGCCCCTCCATACATGAGAGGCTCTGAATAGCCACATGGGAGGTTCATCGTACTCCTCAGTACATGAGGTTCTGAAGAACCACATGGGAGGTCGATGGACCAAGACAGTATGGACCTGATTGGCAATCAAAGTACTCTCCAGCATGTCTGTTCACCAAAAGCATTGATTGATAAGGTGAGTGTATAACTAAATAGATATCCTATGCAGAGCAGATCGGTGAGCTGCCATCTCTGCAGTTGTAAAAAGGGGGCATGCCACAAACTTAGATGGTTCTCCCAGAGGGACAGCAGCTCTCCACTCTGCCTCATTCTCCTCCATACATGATAGGTTCTGAAGAGCCACATGGGAGGTCGACGGACCGAGACTGTACTGACCTGACTGTCAATCAGAGTACTCTCCAACATGTCTCTTCACTGAAAGCATTGATTGATATGGTGAGTGTATAACTAAATAGATATCTTATGCAGAGCAGATTGGTGAGCTACCATCTCTGCGGTTGTCAAAGGGGCATGCAATATAATTGATCCCTCCTCCTCTAAATGTTGTTAATTGGGCAAATTCAGGTGTTCAGGGAGTGTATTGCAATATGAAGTTTTCATAATAAAACTAGTATTGTAATACTTGCCTGAACACCTGAATGATTCCCACCCTCCTTTCCCCACATCAATTTGACCTTGAATAAAGCAATTGACGATCAAAGTGGGCGAGTTGGCGCACACCTGTGCCAGCGTTGCCAACCGTTTGTTATGGTAGCTCAAGTGACAAGATTTTACCTGCAGCGTTGGTAACGCTGGCTGTTAAAATTCCCACTAGGGGGATTGGTAATTGAGAATTGTTCAGGCTAGTGGGGTTTAGGCCGAATTCAGGTGTTCAGGTAAGTATTACAATATTAGTTTTATTATGAAAACTTCATTTTGGGGTAGATATGTCCAACATTCCCCCTCCATTCAGTTTGGGAATCAGCTATGTAATTACTGGGTAAGTTACTTACATAAAAATTACATTTTTATAATAAAATAATGTTTTATATATACTTAGCCAGTAATTACATGATCAAAGCCCACCCGCCTCCCCTCACTTGGACATAAGGGCATAAACAAATTGAAGCTCTTTGCTATGTTGTACCTCTTCTTACACCCGAAAGTGGGCGGGGCACATCGCCATAACCAAAACAAACTAGCATGACACACAATTTCAAAATTTTTGGTTAAAAGAAACTAATAGCTATGTAATTACTGGGTAAGTATATATAAAACTATATTATAAAAATGTCATTTTTAAGTTTAAGCTCAGTTACCAAGATTTGTAGCCTAAGATACAGTACGTTACATAATTCCAAATTGGATGCAGTAATTATCACTGCAATTTTATAAGAGTATCAAAAGGTGTATTGTAACAGTTTTATTAATTTTTTAACACTTCATACAAATAAGAATTGTACTAAATACATCAACAAAGTTATAAAATTTCCATACATTTGCAACACAACTTTGCTAATTAAAAAGGCTTAGTGGACTTAACTGTATTATTATCTTTTGGCGGAAAGGATGGCAATACAGAGATGGGTGGGCGTGTAGTCATTAATTGGCAGAGTCTGTAGCTGATTGCAACTCGGAGGACAAGGGCATAGGATATGCAAGATGTGCTTGCATAGAAGATGGCTGATCATATACAGGTTGGCGAAGAAAGATCATTGATAGGAGTTAAAGATTGAAAAGAAGTTTTTGACCTGAAGAAAGAATTGATCTTGGATAATGAGAGAGTGATACTGACTCTTACTCACATGACACAAGAGGCACTTGAATGTGGGAGCAGACAGCAGAATATGCTATTCATGTTATGGCTACAAATTGCAAGATGCAATTCACACCATCCCTGATTTGAGACAGTTGAGCTTCAGTACAGTATCTCTTCATCCCCATCATCATTGTTAGCTTTACTATCTTTTTCAGGGAAAGATTGTCAACTAAGTAGTTACAGTTGTGCGTGTGTGTCAGTTTTAGCGAGAGGTTGTCATTCATTAATTTGGTTGATCCCCCCTAAATAATTTGATATATTTGGTATGATGAGAGGTTTGTGATCAAAACAATCTTTATATCTCACAAGATACAGTGTTTTCTTTATTCTGCTATTCGCCTCCTGCAGGTTCTAGCAAGTAATGTAGTGCTCGTCTTTGGTTTGCAGAGTTGGAGAAGGAGGGTTTATGTAGTGTGTGACCAGTGAGGGGGGAGCCCCCCATTTTTTACACAGTTCTGATCCACTCACAGATAACTAATATTAAGTTACTTTACTTTGCTATGCAGCTCTTTTTCTTCCCTTTGCTGCGCAATTAGGCATAAGTAATATTCTGTAAGAGATTTACATCAATGAAACATAGAGCTAATTTTTTTACTTATGACAATAAGTGCTCCAGACCAATTTGTTTCATACTACATACCCCCCAGCAGCAAGCACAGAGCATGTCAAGCAACATAATTAGGTTGTGCAAAAGGAAAAGAACTAACTCTTGGGTTTCTCTTTTCAGATGGAAAGTAAGGACCAGAAAGTTCTCCTTGCTTTTGATTTTGACCATACCCTCATTGACAACAACAGTGACACTTATATCTATAAACTTGCCCCAGGCCACAAGATTCCAGCAGATCTTAAGAACTTGTATCGTAAGGATGGTTGGACCCACTACATGGGGGAAGTATTCAAATATCTTCACAGCAATGGCATGAGGAAAGAGGACATTTTGAATTGCTTAAAGGAAATTAAACTGACAGATGGAATGAGAGAATTGTTAATTGGAGTTCCAAAAGACCTTACAGAATTTATTATTATATCAGACTCCAATGCAGTATTTATTAATCACATTTTACAAAACTTAGGCATAAGGGAACTCTTTTGTAATATTTTTACAAATCCAGCAGAATTCGATGAAAATGAATGTTTGCATCTTCAGATGTACCATCATCAAGACTGGTGTAGTCTTAGCACAAAGAATTTATGTAAAGGTTCCATTTTGGCAAATTACATCAAATCTAGGGAAGAGGAGGCCAATGTTTACTTTTCAACCATAGCATATGTTGGTGATGGAGTGAATGATTTCTGTCCTAGTCTCCGTTTGAAAAATTGTGATATTGTTTTTCCCAGGTGTGGCTATGACCTTTTAAATGTCATTCCTAAAATGGAAGCTGAAAAGGGGTTGAAGCTTGATGCAGATGTTTGTCCATGGGACACTGGCAAAGATATTTTAGAAAGACTGCTCTTATGTTATAATGGAGTTGGACAGCAGGAAATCCTAAGGCCAAGAGTGAGAGAACAACTTCTTAAAGTTGAAAATTAGCAGCTTCATCTTGTTTTATAATCAGTTTTGATCTAGCAAAATATATGCTATTTTTGTTCTATAAATTTTTTATACAATAAGCAATGTATTTTTATTGTATATTGCTACCTCTCATATATTTTTAGAATTCTGTGGTATCCTAAGCTGTTGGGTCACATTAAAGAATGTCTGTGATTGGTATTGTGAATAACCTGATTTACTGTTATGGAAGACATGTTATCACATTGTAATCATATTTTTACATTTAAAACCAGTGCTTCAGTCCTCCTAATTCCATTACTGTACTGGTTTTTGTTAGGAATTCTGTCTCATATCTCATAAATGTTGTATTGTACCATGTAGCGTGATAACCCCAGCTGTTTTCATATTTGACATTAGGTATGCATACAGTTAATTTCATACCTTGTAGTAAGCATAGTATGTATGTATTTTATACCACAAATATTTTTATCAATTATAATGTATTTTAATATGAATTTTTTTCTATAGCACTTTTCTTGTATAAGTCTGCTTATTGATGGCAGTTCTTATATTGTATTTGAAAACATCATGTCTAAAACACAAATTCATTGATTAACCCCATGGTTTACTAACAATGGTATCAAAACATTACAAGTTTAATGAAATTGCAAATACCTTCCAAAAATTTCAAATGTGAAGTTTTCATAATAAAACTAATATTGTAATACCTACCCGAACACCTGAATTCGCCCTTAATCCCACTAGCCTGAACAACCACAATTACCAATCCCACTATGGGAATTTTAACAGCCAGCATTACCAACGCTACATATAAAATCTTGTCACTGAGCTACCACAACAAACTGTAGGTAACACTGACACAGGTTTGTGCCAACACGCCCACTTTTGTCAGTTGCTTTATTCAAGGTCAAATTGATGTGGGAAAAGGAGGGTGGGAATCATTCAGGTGTTCAGGTGGGTATTACATTATTAGTTTTATTATGAAAATTTCTTATTGCAATACACTCCCTGAACACCTGAATTCGCCCGATTAACAACATTTGGAGGAGGAGGGATCAATTCTATTGCATGCCCCTTTTACCAACTGCAGAGATGGTAGCTCACCAATCTGCTCTGCATAGGATATTTGTTTATTCCTACACTCACCATAATGATCGATGCTTTCGGTGAAGAGACATACTGGAGAGTACTTTGTTTGTTAGTCAGGTCAGTATTGTCTCTGTCCATCAACCTCCCATGTGGCTATTCAGAGCCTTTCATGTATGGAGGAAGTGCTGTAGTGTGCAGAGCCGCTGTCCTTCCAGGTAACCTGACTGGGTTGAAGAAAGGGTCAGACGACCGACCAGCAACGAAGTATCTCGGCGTCAACGAGAAAGCCTAGCCTACTAGAGAATCCCCTTGGACTCTCGTAGGGAAACTATCCGAGACTAAGATAGTTAAAGAGAGGAACTAACCTAGTTTCCTGTGATTATACTATCACTGCTACCTAAAAAAAAAAGACTTCTTCCATCTGGTTAACCTACAAATCAACGAGTTAAGAGAATACCCCCTTGGTTAAACTGAACGCACCTTAGATAATAGAGTTAGCCACCCATAAGGACTAAGAGAATACCGCCTCGGTTAAATTGAATGCACCCTAGATGCTAGAGTTAACCGCTACATATGGACTAAGAGAATACCCCCTCAGTTAAAATGAACGCACCCTATATGATAGAGTTAGCCGCTATACAAGGGCTAAGTGAATACCCCTCCAACGAGGTGAATTGAACGACTCTAAAGTAAAAGGAAGTAAATACTGAGACGGATTTCCAAGTAGCCACTTCCAGAATAGAAGACACTGAATAATTCCTTAGAAAGGAAGATGAAGTGGCAATACTCTGAATGCTGTGTGCTTGGGGTAAGACAGGGCTTGAAGACAAAGAAGAAGAAGAACCCCGAGAGGCCTGGGAAGTCACCTCCCTCAGAAAGTAACTGATCACATTCTTTGACAGTGGACAGGAAGGATTCCGCGGAGAGACAAAAAAGTGTACATGGATGATGATGAAATTTCTCAACCTCTGACAAATAAACTCTTGATGTTCACACCGGACATAAGGACATCTTCGCTGGATCTCCAGCAACAAACTCTTGCAGAGAAAGAACTCTAAACGAACGAGAAAGAGGGTTAACTTCCGACTCCGTCTTTGCCACGAATTCCAGAAGAAAAGACAATTGCATATCATTTCCTGCATAGGAGACCAGCCTAGAAACCACCTGAAGTTCACCCCTTTTCGCTGTAGCTAAAGTCGTAAGAAAAAGCACCTTCTTAGTCAGCTGCCTTAACGTTCGAGCTTCAATGGGTTCAAAAGTACTTCCAACAAATCCCAAGGAGGGGCTGGAGTCAGCAAGACAGGACATTCAGTCTTAAAAGAACGTAATAAATCATTGATGATTTTGCAACTAGAAATCTCTGGGAGATGGAAGCTAAATGTACTGCTGAGCATTGAGCGGTAGCCAGTAATAGCCGAATACGAAAGTCCCTTGACTTTCCTAAGGAATAACAGAAAATCAGCTATTTGAGCAATAGAAGGTCTAGAGATGGAGTGACCTTCCTTACGACACCAACCTCTATACATTGTCCATCTCACCGGTAAAGCTGGCGGGTTGACTTTCTCAAGCTGAAAGAAAGCTGTCTAGCCACAGCTTTAGAGAGTTGTCTGTCTAGCTGCTTGCTTGATAGTCGCCGTGCAACTAGGTTCGGCACGCAAGGGTTTGGATGATAATGGTGGAATTGTGGTTGTCTTGAGAAGATGGGTAAGAACATCAGAACTTCCGTGAGGAGCTTTAGGAGTTCCGGAAACCAAGGTCGTTGGGGCCAGCAAGGAGCTATTAGAGTCATGTCTGTCTTGACACTCCCGTAATTTCCTGATTACTTGATGAATGAGCCCAAATGGAGGAAAAACATACACCTGCATTTGATTCCAGTTTTGTAGCATCGCATCGGTGCCTATCAACATGGGGTCCACCACTGGAGAGAAGTAAACTGGAAGACGATGGTTCAATCTCATCGCGAATGACTCTACCATTGCTGGCCACTTCCGGGAACCTGACATACTATGTCCTGAGCCAAAGTCCACTCTCCCCCCAATACCTGACAAGAGCGACTTAACGAATTGGCCAGCACGTTGAGACTCCCCGATACAAATTGAGGAAGAAGAGACACTTTCCTTTCTTTGCACCATCTCAGGACTCTCTGAGCTATAAAATTGAGTTCTGTTGTTCTCATTCCCCCGAGTTCTTCAGATACGACACAGCAGTTATGTTGTTGTAAAACAGAGCCACTACTCTGTTGCGCACTAGATCTGAAAAACACCTGAGGGCTTCTTCTACCGCCCTGAGCTCCCGAAGATTGATTGATTCCTCTCGTTCCCGATCCCCCCAGAGGCCTGAAGCCTGGGATTCCGACACTGGAGACATGACCCTTGTAAATACCTGTGGTGAGACTTTGAACTGGAAGGTCACGAACCTGGGGCCGAGAACCTTCCGGGTATGAGTTCTCTAGATCCACTGAGACCATCTTTGACCACCACAGACTGGAAGGTGCCAGCTTTTGCGATGAAGATCCTGTAAAATCCTGGAGAGGGGAGGCTGGTTCTAACGCACCCCTAACCCACGCCTAGGAGACTAAAATTGTCTCCGAGTGGATGACCAGACGCCGACAAAAAAATTTCAATTCCTGATGAAAAAACCTAAAGAGAGTAATATTCAATCATGTACCTTCATTTTGCAACAAATTGGAAGTCTCTAGCACAATATTTCGATGGGTGAATTTTTGAAAAAAACTTTTTGTTCTCTCATAAAGTCATTTTGTCAGGAACACCACGTTACATAAAGTTTTATATATGAAAATGTGTGAACATGTACAATACAACAAAATTGGATCCATATCCCCCAGGTGCCAAATGGTAAAAAAACGCAATTTTAAGAGACGAGTAATATTCAATCATTTACCTTCATTTTGCAACCAATTAAGTCTCATCACAATATTTCGATTTATGGTGGAATTTCTGAAAAAACAGCACTGAGGTTTTATAGTCTCAATTTCAGAATCCTGAAATATGAACCGGAATCTGGAGGTTGAGTTCTCTAGATCCACCGAGACCATCATCAACCCCTCCTGACTGACCACAGCAATTTGTCAATCCAACTGAACTGCCAAAATTTTCAACCGGTCACCTCAGCTTTGGAAGCTCGATGAAAATTCTGCTAAAACTCTTGTAATATTCAAAAGTCTCTCCATCCGTGGGAAGGAAACTAAAGATGGCACAATTTCTTACAATACCACCATGGTTTTAGCTTTATCGGTTTTGAAACCACCGGATGGTTCAACAAAGGGGAAGTCTGAAAGGTCTATAATGGGTTTTAAAATTTTTTTATATACCAAAATCATCGCAATTTAGTGTACACCTCCAGCTTGATGGATTCCAATATTTATAAGGTTGCATACTAAATCCTGACAAATGAAATGAGCCAAGGGGAGGAGCTGGTTCTAACGCACGTTTTCAGAGGGGCGTTAAAAGGGTTAACAGGGCCTGAATCTCCTTTGCTAGAGCCGCCCCCCTGATGGAAGATGGGGAATATCTTGGAAGGTTGACAGGGGAGGAGGACAGAGGGGGAAGGGAATGGAAAGGAATTGGATAGCCCATCCTCAGGACCTCTACAACCCAATCCTCTGCCCCCCAACTCCTTCCAGGCTTGCCAGAACGGAGCAAGACAACCTCCCACTGGAACGGACGAAGGACATATCTCCTACTTGGTAAAATACCAAGACGACGAGGCCCTAGAAGCAAACACCGATGCAGCCTTGTTTGCAAAACGCACCCTTTTGGGTGTTCTAGGGGGAGACTTCAAAGATGTTCTCTTGGAAGGAGAAGACTTGTTAACACCTCTAGGGGAACGAGAACCCTTATCATAGCCTGCTGTGATTCTACAGCTGAGTTGGTGGCGACAAAATTTACCATACTGGCCACATCCTCATCCCTGAACAAGGAACTGACTAGGGCTAAAGGAGCTCTGAGAACCCTCTTATGGACGTTCGGATAATGTGGGGGAAGATGACTAAGATAGAAATCCCACCTCTTCTTACTCACAAATGTCGACGAAGCCAAGGCATTCGCCCGGTGCTCCAGACCCATCGACACAGAAGTTATTAAACTGTCAAACAGCCCCAGAACCGAAGGGATATATCCGTTGTTCTTTAAGAAACCCATTAACCCAGACAACATCCACAGAGAGTGTGAAAGAGCCTTGATCTGATTATGCAACACGTCCTCTAAAGCCGCTGCTTCCCTAAGGGAAATCCCTACAAGGCGAGATGATGCCGGAGACCTAGATAGGATTGCCTCAACAGATTCGTTGAGTGGCAACCTGACACCTGCCGAAGGATTACCACAAACTGAATAGATTGCCTTGCGTGGGGAAAGAAGAGAAATGTCCTGCCTGTTGGAAGTCACCACCGATGCCAGGCGACTGTCCATCTCCTCCAAGGCCTGCCTAACCCGATCAAACCAAACCAGCCCGCACGAAAAAGGAGCAGGAGTTGGCTTAGTGGCATAAAACGACTCGAATAGAGACTGATTTGACACGTGTGGTTGGTCCAGAGCTCTTGCTTGAGGGTACAAGGAAGTGACATACTCAGGCATACATCTGTAATCGTTAGAACTGGAAAGAGGACATGCCGAATCCTCCGGAATTTCCTGAACCTCTGGATGAGAATCCTGCTCCACCATGTCTGAACAGTCCAAGACAGATGAAGGAGGAGGAGCTGAATGGAACCCATACAATGACGAAGAGTCTGCAAACAGACTGCCAAAGCCAGAATGCTGAATACCTACGCCTAACCCGGTACCCGGAGCTGGATCCAAATTGTTTATTCCACAGGGATGGGAAGATGCGCAAGAAGAAGAAGTAGTAGTAGTAGTAGTTATAGTAGTAGTAGTAGTAGTAGTAGTAGTAGTAGTAGTAGTAGTGGTGCTTGTGGAAGGGAAGAAGAAGTAGTAGTAGTAGTTTTCACAGCAGAAAATGTAGGTGATGAAAACCGTGGACCGATCGGAGAAGGTACCGCAAGTCCAGTCATAGCCGCGGATCGCAAACCTGAACTAGAAGCAACCGGCAAACCCTGGGAAATACCTGGAATACCTGATGCTTGAAGCGGAAGCAAGGGGTTGCACATACCTGAAGGGATGGAACCTGAAGCACCTGAGGCCAAATTTTGCTGAAACTGTGTTCTCACATGACTGGATGATCCTCCTACCAAAGAAGGCTGTACTGTGGAAGGGAAGGCGGAAGACAGAGGAATGGTGTGCAAGGAAAGAGTTGCCTGGGAAGAGATGCCGGGGTCAGTAGAAAGAGGGGAAAGCGGAAGATGCGGAAGCTGCAGGAAGGGCAGAAGAAGAAGAAGAAGAGGCCGAAGAGGAGACTGAGAAGGGAGCAACAGAGAATGTGGGCGAGGAAGGTGAAGCTACAGATAACCCAGAAGAAAAAGCAGAATCCTTAGAATGAAGGGACAAAAGGTAAACCGAATCTGCACCTCCCTGACAATCCTGAAGCATGTCCAACATAAATTCCGGACACTCCAGAGTCACATATTCTCTAATGTTCGAAAACCTATTTAACAAACAACCTCTCACCAAAAGTCTATACCTTTTGGAAAGACCCAACAAATCTGCATTATATTCTGCCACATCCCCATACCAATCGCGAACCACTCTTAGGAGCTGAAAGAGGCACACCTGAATCTGCTTTACTAGATGGAGGCAACCTTGCGCCAGATCTAAACAGAAGCGATAAAGGCGAAAATTTTGCCGGAGCATAAATTCTACTAGAAACCGGAACCGAAACCCCAATAGGAGAACAACTCTGCACACTTGATACTTTCTCCTCACTACCTAACCCAGGCCTATCTGTCTTAGTCACACCTAGCTCCTGATCCTGACTAATGTTTTCAACATAGAATTTTTCAACAACACTAAAAGGGGGTTGGGGGGAGGGTCCTTCACTGTCTGCTCTGCGCCGAGGGGGCTGGCAGAACCTACCCACTCGGAGGCTTGCGGTTCTCCATTACCCTCAGCACCCGTTAGGGCTGGTTCTGGAACAGACAGGGGAGCTGAAAAAGAAGAAAGATTAGATATCCTAATGCAACTACTATCCTTACTTGAAAATTGTTGGAAAAGACTAGCTACTAAATTTTTCATACTACTCGTCATCCTATCTTCTATACGTTTAACTAAATCTGAGCTCGCTAAATCTGAAAATGAAGCCTGAGGTCCTTGAGGCAATGAAGAGTCTGACCGCCGTTTGCCGCCCTTGCTAGCCAACGACTTGCAGTGGCGAATGTAATCCTCCATCTGTTCTACCATCCAATCTGAGCATTCATCGCAACGCGTTTGAACATTACATTGAACCTTCCTTGCCTGACAAATAGAGTGTCTATTATGTCTCAGAGTACTCATTCGTTTCTTGCAGAACAAACGAGCGACGAGCGCTAGCATCCACAGTCATAGGGGCAGATGAAGTCAAGGCCAAAGGCGCGGTAGTGGCAGGAGAAGAGGAAGACTTGTCCATGATGACCAATCGAGCTTCAAGAACCGGAGAATCCAAGTCTAAAACCATTCCACAACGAAATATCCAGAAAAGGCTGAGAAATCCAAGCAGAAGGTCATAAATCCGGGAGAAAATCTAGTAAATCCAGTCTAGAAATCCCAAATACCAAAGAGAAGTCAGGCAATAGGATTAGATCTCGCCCTGCTGAAGGGAACAACCGTTCAGCAGCACGAACAAAAAGCAGTTGACGAAAGTGGGCGTGGCTGCTCACACCTGTGTCAGTGTTACCAACCATTTGTTGTGGTAGCTCAGTGACAAGATTTTACATGCAATGTTGGTAATGCTGGCTGTTAAAATTCCCATAGTGGGATTGGTAATTGAGGTTGTTCAGGCTAGTGGGATTAAGGGTGAATTCAGGTGTTCAGGAAGTAGATTGCAATATGCAAAGCTCCTATGCTGCCAATCTTTGTTCTTTCCATATATCCACCAAAAAAACATTTAATGTAGGTGTACAGTACTGTATAAGGTGGCTTCACTCCAATGAACCATTATGTAATCACAAAATAAGACATCATTAGATAATGGAAATAATGGACATCTTAATAAAGTTATGAAAATTATTATATATCTCATATGCCAGCATGCATAGTGATTTTAGTCTCATTAAATATAATTAATAAAAAAGTGTGTGCTTCATGATGTCAGTAGATCACTTCAATAAATTCCACACAATTTTAATGTGCATCATAATTTGTGTAAAAATAAGAGCTTTTATAAGATGAACACCATAAAATCAATAAATTTTATGAACTTTGTGATTGCTTCAACTAGTACTTAGATGATTATGATAAGGGTTAATCAAATGGTTATGATAAGGTTTAAGTAAACTGATTGACAGATCTAAAGATTTGGAATGAGTATGCTAGAAACCATGATTTAAATTACCATAAATAGTAAACTCTACCCTCCAGTCAGGCCATTATCATGTACCTGCATAAGTTTATAGATAACTTGCATGCCTAGTTAGCACTTCGCCTTAAGATTTCAGATAAAGGTCCTGATGGTGAGACCCATGGCCGTTGTTGCACAACGCCCATGACAGCTGTCACTCCTCTAGTACTGTCCATCATTTATGTTCAACCATTGAGTCTGCAAGTTACACAAAACCCTGTGAGGCGAGAAAAACAGTTAATCCAAATATGAAGATAATAACAAAATCTTGTGCTATATTTTCTTGTCTCGATAAGAGTTTCTGTAACTGCCTAGCTCAGTTGAATTCTTCCAGAGCCACTTTGAAAACTGCAAGGACTCAGGGAAAGAGTACCATTCATAAACAGCATTGTTCTGACACCTCAAAAGTAGTTTGTCTAATGGCACCTGTCTGACTGTCAGTCACAGAATTATAGAAATGAAATTCACAATGCATTTACCCTTATAATTTCATGTAATTACAATGACTGTCAGAAAGACGAAATGAAAAAACTAATGAGAAAATGAAAATAAGTTTATTGTTTTCTTTTTCCACTGACTCTAACAAGTAAAATTGCATGTAATGCATACTACAAGTGATTCAGACTTGTCCAGATTGTTAGTGAAAATATTAATTTTAAAATTAATTTTAAAATTAATCTTACGTTTCTATTATGATAGGCTATAAAGTCCTGCGCCAGGAGGATGATGAGAGTATAAACATCTATTGATCGCTCCCTTTTCAGGTGAACCATGGTTCATGCGTCTCTTGTTTTCAGTTTTGTTTCTGTCACCATGGGAAGAGGACTACAGTGAATTAAAGAACACTGCCTACAGTAGTGGGAAGTGTTGTTTAATTCACTTTCTTTGGATTGTTTTGTTTGATATTGATTGGCTTTGTTGATTATTCAGGATGTCTGCTAAAGAGGACATTGATAAATCCTTTACAGTTTGTAAGGTAAGGGTTGTAGCACCCATTTTCATTTGTTGGCTTACAATGGTCATGAAGTTTCATTAGGTGCAGGAGCAAGGATTGTTCATTCAATGATCATTATAGTTAGTATGTTAATTGGCCAGGTAAGTGTCATGTACAGTTAGCTGCAATATAAGAAGAGGTGAGAAGCTGATAGAGATAGAAGACATTAGCAGATGAACTCATCTAAAACTAAAATAAGTGATAAGAGTAAGAGCCTGTATAGTGTTGTTGGCTGGTTGGAATCAGATGTAGCTAGTCTTAGGGCTACAGTAGAAAAATTTATGGAATATATGATAGCTATTTTAGTTATGTTGCCCTCCCATTTTAATCATGTCTCAAGTTTTCCCCTTGCAGCAGAGGTAGAGCCAACGTCCTCCTTCTCAATTAGCCATATCTTGGCCACTCCTTGGGACTCTACCAATACTGGACAGGAAATGGTTTGTGTCTGTTGCCTTCTTCCTCTGACCACCATGCCACGAGTTGTGGGCAGGTTGGTGTTAGGTCGCCAAAGTAAAGTGCAGCCCAATAAATAGATTGCAGGTGTTGTGGGTGGACAGCAGCAAACTTGTCTAGGCTTGAGTCTTTCCTCAAAGTCTTCCAGGAGGCCACTTACTCCTCGCGGTCCCAATCTGGGATCTCGTCTCTCTCTGATTAATAATGCTTTGGTGGTCCTAGGCGTGCTGGTTATGCTAACATACTTTCCTGTGAGTTGTCCCACATTTTGGAGGTTTCTTTAGGTATTACAGATCATAATTATGAGTAGTCATTCCGTATGCCTTCTCTTTCTACCTCTTCTCGCAAACAGTGGAGGCATGTTTGTAGTCTGTAACCTCAAAGTCACCATATTCTCCTTGGGAGAAGAGGTATTGGGTTTCTCGTTCTAGAGTGAGGTTGCCTGTGGTGTTGTGCCAGATTTCTCATTCTGGAGTGAGGTTGCCTGTGGCACCATGCCAGGTTTCTCATTCTTAGACATGGTCACCTGTGGCACCATGCCAGGCCTTCTAGTACGCATTCAGGGTGGTTTAGGGGTCTTGTTTGCCTTCAAGATCTTCCAGATTTCAACAAGTATCACATCAATTTCCTTATAAAGACATGGCACCTTCTCAGTCCTTTTAGAGGCATTCTCGGTCCCCATTTTGATTCAAGCCAGCTTTTGGCATTTTTACCAAAGAGGTTAGATGGTCATTTGCCCCGAGGGGTTTTGATCCCAGTAGCCAGAATTTGGGTCTGCAATGGGGTTTTTCGTTTTTGGCTACACTGGTATTTTTGGCATTGCTCCTTACTACTGACGACCACCCTCCAACACACAGGCAAATAGTGAATACACCACACAGACACTATACAGATATCTTGAATTCTATACCACCACCCACAAACAGCACACAAAACAAAAAGCACATCCATACTCACCTCACCAGACAAGCACTTAATAACCTTCCCAACAACAAAATACTCGGCACCCCCCCACCCAACATAAGCAGTACAGAAACACAGCTCTCAAGATTGGAGAGAGTACACCTGACTCGACTTACTGCTGTGGTCATCACCAATCACTAAACACCTACAAACACCGCATAGACAACACCCAAACAGACATATGTCCACTCTGCCAAGTTAGTCCCCACACAATTACACATCTCTTAGTAGATTGCCCAAACTTGGCAGCCCTTAGACAACAACACAACATCCACACTACCACACAGTTATGGTCAGATCCAGTAAGCGTGGTGTCCTTCTTCTTCTGCTGTGCAGGCTTCCTGGCATAACAGAGTCTGGGGAACCACAACAACAACAACTACTGAGTCGTCTGTTAAGATACGTGCCTTCAAGAGAGAGCCCCTGGTTTTTGGCATCAGGTCAGGAGCATGATAAAGTCAGTTCTTCTTCTGTGGAGTAAGTTTTTCTTCAAAGTTTTAGTCTGTAGCGTCTTCTGCAGGTAATCCCCAGGTTCCCAAGTTGGGTTCTGATGGGGAAGAACAGCAGGTAACTTTTGCTTTTCAGAAACTATCAATGTGCAGCCAAGTTTCCCAATTTTTTAAAGGCTCTGGTAATCCAGGACTCATGGTCTCTTACAGCAATCAGGTTACAGCTAAGGGCTGAACCTGTGCCATCTAAACTAGCTAAGTTGCTGCTTAATAGGGTGGATTCTGGTGCATAATTGCTTCAGAAGGAGGTTGCTTTCTAAGTCCTTCTAGCCCTTCTTCAGTTGTTTTATGAGAAGATGAGCCTTTTATTATAAGACAAAGCAATTACTGTATCTGTCTCCCTCTCCTCATAGGTTCCAAATTTTTTCTCTCCTCATTCCCAGTATGAAGAAGGCAATCTCTTCTTTGAAAGTGGTTTTAACCGCTGCAGAATTGGAATTTTATGCCAAGACACCATTCCTTGTTATGGAAGTCATGCCATTTACTGAAATGGTCATTACAACTGCTTATGGGGTTGCTAGTGAAAGTTTCAGATCTTCCTCCAGAGAAGCAACAGTTGGGTAGTAACCTCAGACTTTTTGGGGTGTACTTACAGAAAAGGTTGTATCTGATGCTCTCAGAGAGTTGGTTTACTCTTTCCAGTTCCATAGCTAAGCAGTGGGAACAACTTTGCTCTTCCTAACCTTTTCAGCTTCTGCTGCTCAGAAGGCTTATAATTGTGCAACATTCTTAATCACTTTTACTGGATTCTTTGGGTTTGGGCACTATCATGCAAGTGGAGAAGCCAGCAACCAGGTTTTGGCCACATTGCTTTCAGATGTTTAGGTATCAGCAAACTCCTTTTCTTTCACCTCAGTGCTCAATGAATTCATTTAAGCCAGGAAGCAAGGCTTCCCTTCCCTCAAAAATTGCAAATTTTAAAGTACTTTGTATTTTTCCTAACATACAGACCTGAAGGTCTTTACATTGGAGTTTGCTTGCAAATGTGAGCTGAACGGCCATCAACTTTCAAACAAGGTCATTGGCTACCAACAGTAGGGGGGAAGCCCTGTCCACTCGTCGGTCTGCACTCCAATTTGCCTTTTGGCCCAGGTACCAGAATGAGGGGTGGCTGAGGTGGGCCATAAATGTAAAGACCTTCAGTTTTGTATGTTAGGGAAAATACACATTACTTTAAAATTTGCAATTTGTTCCTACACAAATCCAAACTTTCAGTCTTTACATAAGAGACTTACCCATTGGAGGGTGGAGTCTGGGTAAATCTCTGAACTGACTGGTTTGGTTCTACCCACCCGGGAATACCTTTCTGGTCTGGAAGAGCTTAGGAAGGAATCCTGCACCTCTAGCTTATTGGACATATAAGATGTTGCAACTGCTAGACTTCTGGGCTTAAAGTAATGAGTTGCATTATTTCTTTGAAAAAAAGGTTAACAAGACCAACAGGTTTGTTTTACTGTCTATCTTTCTCTCCCCCTTGCCTAGAGAGAGATTGCGGGGGGGGGGGGGGACATGCATCCAAACCATCTACGATGAAGGACAGGATGCCCACTTCCTGTGGTCATCAGCAAACTCGTCCGTCCAGCACGTGATGGCTCACTACCTATCTCTTTGTCTAAAGAGAGAGAGGTAAAAGAAGGGAGGATACCAATCACTGTGCTGCTTACCGAACGCCTTGGATGACAGGAGTCCAGTGACTCTCAAGCTGGTCCTAGTGCCAGTTAAAAACAAAGAAGGGAAGTAACCCCAGATAGGGCCTTGATACCTGAAGTCCTTATAGAGGGAGATTCCACTTCCAAACAGTAACCTCTCCTCCCTCTCCTCTCCTTGCTGTCTTCCATATGCCAAGAGTCTTCAGTAAAGGTGAAAGTTATGTTAAATGTTCATTTGTCCATTTCATTGTCATTTATATTTATTTCCTCAATGTTTTCTACATGTAAAACAATACTTATTCTCTATAAAATGTATTTTTAAAAAATATTTTTGGGTGTCTGGATTGGATTAATGGGATTACATTATTTCTCATGGGAATTATTGCTTCAGGTTTCATATGATTTGGTTTTCAACAGACTTTCTGGAACAGGTTACATACAAAAACTGAGGTTCCACTGTACAGGCACCAATATTCCCTGAGAATGATACAGTACTGATAACCCTTGGCCTGACGCTTCAGTGTTCATCCTTTCGCCAGATGGAAAATATCTCATTAATGAAAGCCCCTCTCATACCAAGTAACATTGTCGTTGTGGAGGGGCTTCAGGGCTAGACCATTGCCTGATGTTGTGGGGGCAACCTTTTGTTATCCATCAGGACCCTCCTGCAGCCTTGGGCTTTGGTCCTATGCTCAACCAATTTTGGCTTGGTTTTGTTTCTTAATCTATTATTTTATCACTCTTCTTTCTCACTGTTATACCAGTCCTCTTCCTCTGGCCCCCACCATCCTTTAGGTGTGAGTGCCCGTGCTGAGAGGGTAGAAGGCCAACTTCAGGTTGGTCGTGAATGGCCTCCTGGACACCATAGGGCACAATATCCTACTCCTTCATGTGGGCTCTCAAGGAGTGGACGATATACTGCCCCAGCACACACCCAGGCCTATATGGCCGATAATGGAAAAGAATTAACTCGAAGGGGTTGGGGACTGACCCCTCTCACAATCAGTCCCTTGATTTTTTTGGATTTTCCAACTTGGTTAGTTCTGCAACCACTAGCCAGACTACTTCCCCATAAACCTCCTCATCCCTATCCTTAGCTGCCATGTCACTAGCATCTTGGCAAATGATGCCACACACTCCCTTTCCACCAGTTCATCTCTGGTGGCCACTTTACAACCATATGAACTACAGTGTGCCACCATAAAACAACGGAACACTACAGCATCTCTTCCTCCAAAAAACTGCCATAAGGCTCCAACTCCATCCCCTCCTAACTGCCTAAATATGACCTCCGGCACTCACCCTGCCCTTATGTCAACTCTCTTTGGATCCAAGGAGTGGAACAAGAACTTCATTATCCCTCCAACTGCCCCTTATGTGAACAACACACTCCACTTTCAGAAGTGCCTGCAGGGACAGTTAGGCATAGTCAAATTCCTAGCAAGACGTGAGCAAGGTGGACACTGAGGTTCAGGCTCGAGCAATGTCCAACCTCAAAGATTTGCAAGGTAATGCCTTCCTTGCCACTCCACATCCTCACCTTAACAGTTGTACTGGAACAGTGGTGATACATTCGGAGCAGTGCCCCATTGGCAATGTCAGCTGGAGTGCTCAACGGACCTTAAATGACTCCTTAATGACTGCCGTGAAGTTGTAAATGTTACATGTTACATTGTTGGTGACAAGAGTAACAAGAAATATCTGAAAAGTCTTCCAAAGATCACAATCAAGGGGCAAGAGCTCTCACTTGACTTACACGTCGGAGGTCAACATTAAGATGCAAAAGTATAACCTTCCCCAACTCCAGTGTCAAAAGTGCTGGCGCTTCAGCCACCCAGCCAAATTTTGTAGATCACAAATGCGCTGCCCTCTGTGCAGCTCAGCAGACCATGATCAAACCAATTGCCATTCACAACAGCCACCCAGCCAAATTTTGTAGATCACAAATGCGCTGCCCTCTGTGCAGCTCAGCGGACCATGATCAAACCAATTGCCATTCACAAAAGTGCTAATTGTGCTGACAAACAATGTTATTTTAACGGGGTTGCCTAGTCTACAAATTTGAATCAGAAGTGGCAGCCCTTTGCTTCAAGCGTGGGCTGACCCTGAAAGAAGCTAGGCTGGAAGCTTGATGCCTTGGCTTCACCACTGTTACCCTGGCCCAGATTGGGATAACAGCAGAGCAAACAAACAAAACCACTGTCAATATCATGCTACAGCCAACCCCTCCCCCCATCTCTTATCCTTTATTTTCCCAATCCACCACCATCTTTAATACTCCCTTACCATCATCCCTTTCCTTGCCTAAGCCACTACATTCCTCTACAGTACCATCATCCACCACCTCGTCCTCTCTTCTTATCTCCTTTATCTCTATAAAACCCTTTTGAGGTATTAAACCCAGAAACGCGTACTTCTACATCCCCACTTTCCCGTCCCTCGACCCTCACTCCCAAAGCTTCCTCCCCTTAGCACAACCCCCACACAGAAATAAATGCCAATTTGGAATGGCTCCAAAGACCAATAGCAAATTCTCCCCTTCTAAGTATTCCCAGTCACCTCCTGTTTGCCCTCCACCCAAGAAAACTCTTACAGCCAAGTCCCCTCTGGAAACCACGAAGGACATTGAGGATTACATAAACCGATCTTCTATCATTGACCCCAAGCCCAATCTCATCCCCAACTCCTCTCACACTAAATATGCTACTGTCCATTATATTGCAATACACTTCCTGAACACCTGAATTCGCCCTTAATCCTACTAGCCCGAACAACTCTCAATTACCAATCCACTATTGGGAATTTTAACAGCCAGCGTTACCAACGCTGCAGGTAAAATCTTGTCACTTGGGTTACTATAACACGGTTAGCAACGCTGACACAGGTGTGCACAGATGCTCCCACTTTCGTCAATTGCTTTTTGTTCGTGCTGCTGGAAGGTTGTTTCCTTCTGCAGTGCGAGGTTTTAATCCTATTGCCCGACTTCTCTTTATATTTTGGACCTCTGGTGAAGACCTGGATTGTATTTACCAGTTTTTTCTCCTGGTTTTTCTGGATATCTTCGATGTGGAACATCTTTTAGAATTGGACTCGCTGGTTCCTGGCCTCGATTGGTCATCATGGACTCTTTCACCTTTTACCACCTCACCTTCAGCTTCGACGTTGACCTCGACTGCCCCTACAACTGTGGATGTTGAAGCTCATCGCTTCTTCTTCCTGCCAGAGACGGATGAGTACCTTGAGACACGATAGACATTCTGTCAGGTATGTAGGAAGGTTAAATGTAATGTCCAGACTCATTGCGATGAATGTTCAGATTGGAAGGCACAAGAGATGGAGGATTACGTTCGTCATTGCAAGTCTTTGGCTAGTAAGGGCAGCAGACGTCGGTCAGATTCTTGTTGCCTCAGGTGTCTCGGGCTTCCGCTACAGATCAGTTGATGGATTAAGCGAGTTCAGAGGTAGTCAAACAGATACAGGATAGGATTGCAAGTAGTGTGGAAAATTTAATTGCTAGTCTTCTTCAACATTTCTCAGATAGGGATAGTAGTACTGTTAGGATGTCTAATCCCTCTTCCTTTTCAGCTCCCCTGCCTGTTCCAGAACCAGCCCTAATGAGTGCTGAGGGTAATGGCAGAACCGCAAGCCTCCAAGTGGGTAGGGTCTGCCGGCCCCCTCAGCACGGAGCAGGCAGTGAAGGATTCCCCACAACCCCCTTGTAGTATTTATAAATTTAATGTTGATAATGTTAGTGAGGATCAAGATCTAGGTGTGATAAAGGAGGATAGGTTTGGGTCAGGTAGTGAGGAGGTATTAAGGGTGCAGAGTCGTTGTCCTGGATGGGTTCCGGTTTCGGGTTCAAGTAGTTTTTGTGCTCTGGCAAGAGTTTCGCCTTCATCGCTTCTTTTCGGTCTGGCTCAATCTCAGTGTTTCAGTTCCAGTAGTGCAGAATCCTTCTGCTTTTGCTCCTAACTCACTTCAGACTGTTTCTGAATCTCCTACTGTAGTTTCTCCCTTCCCTGTGTTTTCTACTCCTCCATCTACTAAGGCGGATTCTGGTGTGCCCTTTCGGCTTCTAAAAGTAGTTTGCGGGACCTGTAATTGGATGTGGCGGAATATACGGCAAATTGCTGGGTCTTTCGACAGGTACAGACCTTTGGTGAGAGGTTATTTTTCGAATGGTTTCTCTAACATTAGAGAGTATGTAACACAGTAGTGTCCAGAATTCATGTTGGATATGTTTCAGGATTATTGAGGGGGGCAGATTTGGTGTACCTTCTGTCCTTTTCGTTCTAAGTTTTCTTCTGGGTTATTTGTCACTTCATCTCCTGCCCCCACATTCTCTGTTGCTCCTTTTTCAGTCTCCTCTTCGGCCTCTTCTTCTTCTGCTCCAGTCTTTCCTGCGGCTTCCGCATCTTCCGTTTTCCCTCCTTATTTGACATTGGTTTTCCTCCTCTCAGGTAACTTTTTTTTTATGCATCTGCTATTCCTCTGCTTCCCGCCTTTCCTTCCTCAGTACAGTCTTCTTCGGTAGGAGCAGCTTCTGGACAGGTGAAAATGCAGTTTCAGCAGATTTTGGCCGCAGGCATCTCATGTTCCATCCGTTCGGGTATGCGCAACCCCTTGCTTCTGCTTCAAGTTACTGTTCCGGTAGTATCAGGTATTTCAAAGGGTTTACCTGTCGCTTCCAGTTCAGGTTTGCGCTCCGCGGTTTTGGCAGGGCTTGCAGTACCTTCTTCGAGTGGTCTTCGGCTTTCATCGCCTGCATTTTCCTTGGTGGTAACTCTCAGGCTAGCTTCTACCTCTTTCATTCTCCCTCCTTCTTCTTCATCTTCTTCCATCTCTCCGCAAGCGGTTTCGTTTGCGCATCCTCCCCCAGGGTTTAGCAATGTGGGTTTGGCTACTCTCACTCGTCTTCCCCTTGGTAATAATGTGGAATTGACCCTGGGTTTTTCTTGGTTCAGCCTTCTCTTCTTCCTGGCAGGTACAACTATGCGGATTCACCTCCGGGTATCCGATTAGGTGTGGGTGCACAGCATTCTGGTTAGGGTGGTCTGCTTGCGGACTCTTCATCGTTGTCCAGGCTTCATTCAGTTCCCCCTCCTTTGTAGGTCTTAGACTGTTCGGACATTGCGGAACAGAATTCTTATCTGGAGGTGCAGGAGATTCTGGCGGACTTAGAATGTCCTCTTGCCAGCAGTAATGATTACGGATGCATGCTTGAGTATGCTTCTTCATACCCTCGAGCAAGGCTCTGGACCTCCTGATTTAGTCAATGCAGTCTTTTTTTTTTTTTTTTTTTTTTTTTTTTTTTTTTTGAGGCTTTTTATGACACTAAGCCAGCTCCTGCCTCTTTTTTTGTGTTGGCTGGTTTGCTTCGATCGGGTTAGACAGGCTTTGGAGGAGGCGGACGTTCATTCAGCATTGGTAGTGGCTTCTAATAGACAGGACTCTTCTCTTCTCTTTCCATGTAGGACAATTTACGCAGTTCGAGGTAACCCTTCAGCAGGTGTCAGGTTGCCATTCAACGAATCGGTTGAGGCAATCCTATCTAAGTCTCCGGCGTCGTCTCGGCTTGTAGGGACTTCTCTTAGGGAAGCAAGTGCTTGGAGGATGTGTTGTGCAGTCAGACTGAGGCTCTTGCGCACTCTCTCTGGATGCTGTCAGGTTTACTGTAATGGGGTTCTAAAGAGTGACAGCTATGTCTCTTTGGATCTGTGGCTTTTGGCAGCCTAATAAATTTATCTCCAGGGGTCTGGCTCACCAGGCGAATGCTTTGGCTTCGTCTACAACGTTTGGAACAGGAAAGTCGAAATTTCTATCTTGGTCATCTTCCCCCTCAGTATCCAGACGTTCATAAGAACACCATTAGCCTTGGCTAATTCTTGTTCAAGGATGATGACGTAGCCAGTATGATGAACGTGGTTGCTTCTAACTCATGCCCCCGGTGTCGGCAATTATGCATTGTCGAGTGTACAAAGTAGAAGTATCTAGACGATTGGTTGATCCTTGCTTCCTCTCTAGAGGAGCTAGTAAAAGCAAGGGAATTCTTATGGAATTTTTAACCTATTCAGGTAGGAGGATTCTCTCTCTTCCTTTGAAGGTTTTCACAACCCTGGAGAGGATTCAGTCGGTCCTTCAGCAGGTAGAAGGGTTCCTGTCCAGCAGGGAATGGCCTGTACCAGCTTGGAGAAGCCTCTTAAGGAGATTGTCTCTTTCTCTCTCTCTCTTTTAATTCCAGGGTCGCGTCTCCGGATGCGCTCTCTTCAGGTATGTCTCAGGAATCACTGGGACTTCTGCAACGAGAACGCAGTTATAGTCGGCAGCGATTCTTGCCTGTTGGATCGTCTGTGGTGGTCAGAAGTAGTGCATCTGACACCAGGAAGGTCTATCGACTCCCCTCTTCCCAACGTTCATCTGTACACAGATGCCTCAGATCAAGGCTGGGGAACAACCTTGGAGGAAACCCAGGCCTCAGGCCTCTGGGGGCATTCAGGAACAAGAGGAGTCAATAAATCTTTGGGAAAATCAAGGCTGTAAAGGAAGCCCTCAGTTTTCAGTCCTAGTGCGCAACAGAGTAGTGGCTATGTTTAGCGACAGTGTAATTGCCGTGTCGTATCTGAAGAACTTGGTGGTGGGGGGGACAGGCTCAACAGAACTCAATAATATAACAGAGAGAGTCCTGAGAGGGTGCGAAGAACGAAAAGTATCTCTTCTTCCCCAATTTATATCGGGTAGTCTCAACGTACTGGCCGATTTGCTAAGTCACTCCCGTCAGGTATTGGGGGGAGAGTGGACTTTGGCTCTGGAAGTAATATGTCAGGTTCTCCGGAAGTGGCCAGCAACTGTGGACTTATTTGCTATGTGATTAAACCATCGTCTTCAGATTTATTTCTCACCAATGATGGTCCCCATGTCGATAGGCACCGATGTGACATTACAAATTGGAATCAATGCAGGTGTATGCCTTTCCTCCATCCAGTCTCATTCATCAGGTAATAAGGAAATTGCGAGAGAGTGTCAAGACATCTATGACTCTAATATCTCCCTGCTCGCCATAACACGCTTGGTTTCCGGAACTCCTAGAGCTCCCTACAGAAGTTCCGATGTCCCTACCCATACGAAACTTCTTCTCAGACGACCGCATTCTCACCATTATTATCCAAATCCTTGTGTGCTGTACCTAGTTGCAGGGCGACTGTAGAGAGAGCCGCTAGACAGTCCGGACTCCCTAAAGCTGTGTCTAGATAGTTTTCTTTTAGCTTGAGGAAGTTAACCCGTAAGTCTTACCAGGTTCAGCTGGACAATGTATAGAAGTTAGTGTCGTAAGGTAGGTCATTCCATTTCTAGACCTTCCATAGCCAAAATAGGTGATTTTCTTTTATTCCTTTGGAAAGTCAAGGGTCTTTCGTATTCAGCTATTGCTGACTACCGCTCAACGATTAGTGGTACAATTAGTTTCTACCTTCCTGAAATCTCTAGTAGTAAGATAATCGATTTGTTACATTCTTTTAAGATTGAACGTCCTGTCTTACCGACTCAGGCCCCTCTGTGGGACTTGTCAGAAGTACTTCAATATTTTTCTTGCATTCCCCTGCCTTTGAACCCATTGAAGCTATAACGTTAAGACACTGACTAAGAAGTTGCTTTTTCTTATGGCTTTAGCTTCAGCTAAAGGGTTGGGCGAGCTTCAGGCAGTTTCTAGGTTGGGTTCCTATGTGAGAATGATACGTATTTGTCTGTCTTCCGGAATTTGTGGCGAAGACAGAGTCAGAGGTTAAACTCTGCCTCGTTCATTTAAAGTTCTTTACCTGCAAGTGTTCATTACCGGCGATCCAGCAGAGATATCTTTATGTCTGGTACGAGCATTAAATTTATATTTATCAAAGGTTAGGAAACTGTCCGCTTCCACACACACTTCTTGTCTATCTAGGGAATCCTTCCTGTCCGCTGTCAAAGAATGCGATTAGTTACTTTCGGAGGGAGGTGATTTCCCAGGCTTCTCAGGGTTGTTCTTCGTTGTCTTCAGCTCTTTATTTCCCCAACTGCACAGTATTCGCAGTATGTCCTTTTTCATCTTCCTTTCTAAGGAATTATTCAGTGCCGTCTATTCTGGAGGCAGCTACTTGGAAGTCCATCAGGGTGTTTACTTTCTTAACTTAAAAGAGACGTTCAATTCGCCTCATAGCGTATAGCGGCGAAGTCTACTAACTAGGGTGCGTTCATTTAGCTGAGGTGGTACTCACTTAGTGTGGAGGTTCGGAGGGTTATTCTCTTAGTCCACGTGTAGTGGCAAAGTCTGTTACCTAGGGTGCGTTCATTTAGCTGAGGTGGTATCCGCTTAGTGCAGAGGTTCGGAGGGTTATTCTCTTACTCCACGTGTAGCGGCGAAATCTGTTATCTAGGGTGCATTCATTTAGCTGAGGTGGTATTCACTTAGTGAGGAGATTCTGAGGTTAACCAGATAGAGGAATTCCTTTTAGTCTTTAGAATTTTTAGGCAACAGTGATAGTTTAATCACATGAACTCAGGTTTAGTACATTTTAAGTATCTTAATCTTTGATAGTTTCCCTACGAGAGTCCAAGGGGGTGCTCTAGTAGGCTAGGCTATTTCGTCAGTGCTGAGATACTTTTTCGCTCATCAATTTTCAGGCCTTATCTGGAGGATCAGCGGCTCAGCACACTGCTTCATTTCCCTCCATACATTAGAGGCTATGAATAGCTACATGGGAGGTTCACCGTACTCCTCCGTAAATGAGAGGTTCTGAGGAACCACATGGGAGGTCGGCAGACCGAGTCAGTACGGACCTGACGGGCGATCAAAGTACTCTCCAGCATGTCTCGTCACCAATAGCGTCGATTGATAAGGCGATTGTATAACTAAATAAATATCCTATGCAGAGCAGATTGTAAGCTGCCATCTCTGCAGTTGTAAAAAGGGGGTGGGCCGCAAACTTAGATGGTTCTCCCAGAGGGCCAGCAGCTCTGCAGTCTGCCTCATTCTCCTCCATACATGAGAGGTTCTGAAGAGCCACATGGGAGGTCAATGGACCAAGAGTACTGACCTGACTGTCAATCAAAGGGTTGCGAGTGATGAAGATTATTCATTGGGGGAGTCGCAGTCCTGTCCTGGGAATCCTCACGCTGACGAATTGGCACCAAGTTCTCTGAAAAATGAGGGCGATCGCAACTTGAAGAGGAAGACCCTTGCTGCTTCCGAAGCGTGAAACTCCTGTACCTTGGAGGGAGCCTTGACAGATCCCATGAAACCCTCCTCAGTTACCTGGTTGTACTACGAGAGAATCGGGGGACAGGACCGACATCAAAAGCACGCCAGGAAGCCGAACTCCGAAGAGCTCTCTCTGTCCGTCTTGCTCCTCTCTGATCAACCGAGTGGAAAAGAGAACAGGTGAGGAGAAAGAATACCCCTATCTGTCCTGCCAGTAAGACCAGCAGGAGAGGCAGACCATGAGCAATAATCAACCAAAGGAGATTACTGCCACACGGGGGAAGAAGAGCGCTTGTGCCGTGACAAAGCGCTTTCCTGGGAAGACCAAAAAGTTCACTCGAGCATAGCCAAGAACCCGATTCGGGGAAAAAAAAAAAAAGTGGGGCTGAGCCGAGCTGATCACGCGAATGCGATCCACACTGGGGAGGCAGGTGGGGCGAGCTGAGCCAAGCCGAGCCAGTCTCGGAAGAGTGACCAAGGGCTGGGCGGGGCGAGCAAGCCGGGCCAAGCCATTCTGGTAAGCATGACCAGGGGCCGAGCCGATCACGCGAACACAATCGGATCTGGACAGGGCGGAACTTGTCTGCTGTGAACTATTGCTAGTTTCCCGAACTCTAAACTCCTTCAAGGCCAAGGCCCCTCAAGAAGAAGGTACAAAGGGGAATTCTGTGTCTGCTATCCTGCATGCTCAAACCCTAAGGCTCAAGACACAAGTATGAAACCCGGCCGAGCAACCGAAGCAGCTGGCGGGCAGTGTTGAGACATCTGGCATCTTGGCACCCAGACTCCTGGTGTCTTGGCACTTTCTCTCATCCTGTGCCTCTTGCCAGGAGAGCGCTCATGATTCATAGAATTCGAGCTACCCACGAGACTCCCAAAAATTGGGAGCAGCTACTTTGTTTCCTAAGAGATCGAAAGTGCCAGGCACAGAACCAAGACTGGCAATGAGGGTGCGGCCCCCGAAACGCCAGACCCCACAGGAGAATGCTTCTTCTGGTCTTCGAACCAACAGGATCAAGACACCAGGCTGGGAACCCAACCGAGCACTGGCAAGCACTCGGGGAGTGCTTGTGGTGTTGGCAGGCAGAGCTGAGACACCTGGGTGCCTCGGCCCTTTCTCTCGCACTGCCCCCGAACTGGGCCGAGGAAATACTCTCCAGACCAGATTGGGATACTCAATATTCCATAGAATCTTGAGCACTCAGCTGCGAACAAGTGCCCGAAGCAGTCCCCATCTTAGAGGCGGAACCTCTAGGACTGGGAACGGGATCGCAAACCGAGGTCTGCACACCCGCGGCTCCCGAAACACAAAACCCAGGGGTATGCGAATCAGTTTCCTAACCCGAAGGTCAGGAAGAGCCAACGAGAGACTCGCTGCTTCCTTGGAAGGAGGCAGTCTCCTTGGACCTCAGGAGAGGAAGGGAACTGACATCTTCTACAGGATGGTGGACACTAAACATGGTAACCTTCAGGGCAGTTAGGCAGGAACACAACGGAAGTGGCTCATGACCCGACCACCAGGAGAAGCAGCAGGCATGATCAGGACAGCTGATGCAGGAGCTACGGCAGTGGTTTGGAAGGCAGGAGCTACTGCAACGTCCAGGAATGTCACTTTCCACAAGGCGACTCCTTCACCTTCATGCCGACATCTTCTACAGGATGGTGGACATCAAAACCTACAGGGCAGCTGGCAAGAACACAACGGAAGCGGCCCTGGGCACAACTGCCAAGAGAAGCAGCAGGCATGATCAGGACAGCCGATGCAGGAGCTATGGCAGCGGTTCGGAAGGCAGGGGCTACTGCAACGGCCAGGGACATCACTTCTACAAGGCAACTTCCTTCAACTTCACGCTGACATCTTCTACAGGATGGCAGACATCGTAACCTCCAGGGCAGCTGGCAAGAACACAAAGGAAGCGGCCCCAGGCACAACCACCAGGAGAAGCAGCAGGCACGATCAGGACAGCCGATGCAGGAGCTACTGCAACGACCAGGAACGTCACATGAAAGTCACCAGCAGCGACAGGAACGATCAGGATGGCTGCGGCAGGAGACCAGGAAGAGCCGTCCAGAGACTGTCGTCGAGTTAACAGGAGCATAAACACAGGGAACAGCAGGAGCAGATGGACTACAAATATGCCAGAGGCACTGCCACAGCATACATGAAGGCCAGCAATGACAGCGATCGATCCACATCGGCAGGAACAGAGTCAGAACGATCCCGACGTGGAACTATGTCATCCAGCCAAGTATTGTGGTCGATCCCAAAGCAACACTAAATGAACGTCGGGACTCCTTCATGCGAGATGTCGGGACTCCTTCATGCGAGATGTCGGGACTCCTTCATGCGAGATATCCCCTGAGATATCCAGCCAACTACTGCTGTGTCTGCGATGCTCACTGTCAACCTGAAAGAAAAAGCAAAGATGATCAGAAAGGGAAACTCCTCTCGCTATGGGGGGAACTGCCCTATGCAGTGAGAGGAGGTACCCAAGGAGAGGTCGCCCGACCGATGGCGTCCCCCACCCCCCTCGCGATCTTCGCCTGACGAGCGAGTGAAGAGGGAAGAGGGCAAAGGAGAGAGATCTCTACTGGAGGAGAGATGAGGAGGAAGAACCTACAGGGAGAGAGAAGGACGAAGGGGAGGCCACCAAGGGTGCTGTGGAAGCATAACTTACAGATGACGTCCACAACCTCCCACCCGCCCCACAACTCTCTTAAGCACAGGCAGCGAAAATAACACTCAGCAAAAGTAGGAAGGAAGTACAGTAGTCATGCCCTTGTTCACGGAGGGTGGGAGCCCAAGAAGGGAAGCAAACTCTTATGTCCTGATCAATGTAGGGGAGCAAAGATATTACATCCCAATCTAATATTTTTGAATGTACAGAGGAATGTCCTCAATATCTAAATAAAGGGCTACTGGAAGAGAAGTATTACCACTTGGTTACACTCCTTAAGTGCTCCCTTGGCCGTCAAACCCAAGGCACAGCGCAGGGAACGACGACTATGCAAGGTTATCACAAATCGTGGGTTTGTATTAATAAATATCAAACACGTAATTTATACCCAAAAATACAGAAAGATCCCACCGGGAAATAAGAGCTTAACGACAGTCGGGCGTTGGGATCCGAAACCACGTCTGCAACGCATGACGGCCGAAAGCAAGCTGGAATGTATACGTCTGGGCAGGCGGGTATTCCCGCTTACCTGGCAGTAATTACTGCCTAACCACCTTGCTCAAGAGTTTAACGGCTGTTTCCAGCCTACACTGAAAGTAATTCCTAATGTAAAGGACTGACGGTTTGTATATCGTGTCGGAACAATTTCTATTTTACTGGCTGCAGACCATTAGAAAATATTTAAAATTTAAAATAATTAAAATGCTTCAGACATTTTTTAGTATGAAAACAGACTTTGTTATGTACTGCCAACACACTTTTACTGCAAGGGTTTACATTGGTTGCTATTTATGAAATTCAAAGGGTACATTGCAAGCACAGTTTTTCAATATGATATATGAAGGCATACTCAGGTGCAGACAGAATAGGAAGCCCTTATGTTAAAAGAAGTGTTATATCAACATGAAAAATATGCTTCCTTTAAATCATTCTTTAGTTAACAAGTTACCCTCCTCTTAATTCTAATGGGCTTCATATTTTAAGATTAAGTAGTAAGGATACAGGTGGTTCACCACTTTCAACTTGTACAGGTTTATTTAAGAGACATCATAACAGAGGCATATGACAAAAGTGAACAAAATTACTTCAACCCGAGTATTTTCCCACATAATGCCAAACATGCAATATGTGCCTTTTACATTGTATTTCATTATGAAAGACTTTTCATATAAAAACTGCTTTATCAAGGTTATAAAAATTCCTAAACTAAAGTACAAACTACTCTCATTAGTGCAGTTGTTGTGGACAACAACAACATTAAATGAAGTAAAAGAAATTTTTAAGATTACATATACTCATCCAATTATTGTTCAGGTGTGCTTGCATTTTAGTATCTCAACATTTTATTACAGAGGTGGTCAAGCTTAATGAATAGATACTTACCTTAACATTTGGTTAAAACACCTCCAAAAATGGTAAGACATCATATGCAACTATGGTGCATCCATGCCCTAATTTTATTAAGTAATAATTTGTAACAAGTTTTTGATGCTTCGTCTGGTATTAAAAATCTCAACTGACTTTACTGAACAGAGAACTTAGTGTTTGGAATTAATAGTACTATAAATTATAATCATTCTTATTTGAAAACACGATGGCATCTAAAAATCATGAAAATACTATGCAAAATATTATATGAGTAAAAACAAAGATTTTACACTCATTTTTGAGTAACAGAAAAAGGAGGATGTACAAACGTAACTTTTACCCAAATCATACAAGAAAAATAATAAACAAACATGGCTTGAAAATTACATACATAAACTTATTAGTTCTCAACCAAAACTAGAAAACAATCCACAAAACCAGTGCCTAATGAGTAAAGTGTATACAAATATTAATATACTGTATTACTAAATATTTGTATCCTGAGCAACTTTTTGTTTAACCATATATAAAAAATTTCATACATCATAGCTTGCGCCAACCTGAGTTTCATCTAGAAAGAAGTTAACTAGTCCCTGGGCATTTTCTGGAGACAGCCATATAAGCGACATCAAACCAGCTTCTAAGATTCCAATGCACATTCCTCCTACGACGTCGAGAATGTGGTGGCGTCGAAGAAGTACACGAGAAATACACACAGCGATAGACCAACCAATCAGAGCCAATGTGATGATTATCCAAAGTGAGTACTGAAATTCAATTGGATGGTCAGTACTGTGAATTATACATTAAAACTGCTGAATGTTACACATACTGTACATTTTAACCTATGTGATGATTATCCAAAGTGAGTACAGTACTGAAATTCAATTGGATGGTCAGTACTGTGAATTTTACATTAAAACTGCTGAATGTTATACATACTGCACATTTTAACAAAGAAAAATAATTAAACATAAAACTGGAAAATATGGGTGACAATTTTACATAAAATATAGGTGGAAATTACATAAATGGTTCAGAGGTATTATTTGGATGCATTACATCAGGCCTTCAAACTGAAGCATGTCCAAAAAGAGAAACGTCATCAGTAATGGCCACTGATGGACGAAAATGAGTTTGTTTTGCATTTGGGTCAATAAAACTCTATAACAGAGGAAGAGGTAGCAGAGAAGAGATATACCTTCAATTGAATCTGTTAAACTTTAATTAAATCAGTTAAAGCACCCAGCACATATGAACTGGTACCATTTGAAGATAAAGGGCTCACTGGGTGAATTGGAAGCCTTTGGTAGTCTCAGATAAGACTCTCCCTTATCAAAAAAAAGGCTGGATAATTTCAAATCTTACCACTGGAGGTCTCCAGGGTTTAATGAAATGTACTGATGTGAGCCTTCTGAAGGATGGGCCAAATGAGACTTCTGCTAACAAGTCTGTCAATAGGTCACAGCACCACTCCTGCTTGGATCACTTTGAGGCTTGGAAACAAGGAGGCTGATAACCTGGTGAACCGGACTGCATCTACGAAGTAGATGTGGTCTTTATCCTTTGCTTTATGATGGTTCAACTGTACACTGGTTTTCAGATAATATTCAATAATGGGAGATTTACAGTCTTAATGTTAGGATAATTCTAGGGCCAACTTGAAACTGGTAAAAACATAAAAATTGTAGAACAAGGTATAGGTGGCAACAGGGTTTGGCTACTCGAGTGAGACAGGAGGAAACAACCAACCTACCTTTACCCAAGAATGCCGTGATGTATCAGTTTCTTCCAGCCCAGGGAATCCGTATATTATGCAAGAGGTGCATAATATACGTTAAGACTGTAGGTTTGTTAGCTATGAAAAATACAAATTAATTAAAAACTTTTCATTTGTTCATACGCGGAACAAACCTAGGTCTTAACGTTAGGATAGACTCACTTTTGGCTTGAGGAAAGGAGTCTCAAACTGACTAGAGGTTCAGCACACCTGGTCTTGTTTCTTGGTTAGGTAAAAGTGTAGAAAAAAGACGAAATCCTGTGACTAGCTTAATAAAGGATATTAAACGGTCAACCCCGGGATTACGTATGTAATCAACGGATAGGTTTGCTGAAAGCAAATGGGTGTTACAGATTAATACACACATAAACAAAGCCACTCCAACACCTTCAAAAAAAAAAAAAAACATACAGACACCTCACACGTCTCGAACTGTTCGCCCAGTTCTCCTCGCTGCTGGGAGAAAGGGAGCTGGGGATTTGGTAACATGTACACATTCGCTACGGGGTCTAAGCGATGTCGATCGAGGCTACGGCCTACCCACACGCCAAATCAAAGTCCTTCAAAAGAAGGCATCGTGCTTACCCCATATATATATATAATAATGGGAAAAATGCACGTTAAAGACGAAGAAGAAGAAGAAGACTACTGGGCTAATATACATTTGTATATGAACAATGTATAAATGGAAGTTAAACAGCTATATCTGTTAAGACAACAAACCTAAGTTAGCTACCAATTTGTTTATCATCATTCCTCTCCCCCCTTGTTAGAGAGAGGGGGGGACAAGCTTCTGCAAGGAAAGATTAGTGTTTCCTTGCAGAAAGATTAGTGTTTCAAAAACTTTTTGTTCAAACGGAAAGGTACTCGCTCACCTGTATCTAATCAGTTCCTGCTCATGATAGATCAATCTTCCCACTGCCCGCCAGTAGAGGAGAAAGGGAAAATATACTTGAAAAAGGCCAGTCATCTCATTCACTCTCATTTTCATACCATTATCTTAGGTAAGATACAAACTGTCCTGCTAAGGGCATTGGATGAATTACACAACTTGTTGAGCAGCCACCACCGAACCCAAGGAAAGTGTCCAATGACCTGGGGGCAACATCCCTTAGATAGAAGGATGAGGTGGTGGTTTGACAAGGCCACGTACCAGCCTTCAAAATCCTATGAACAGAAAAGTTCTTAAAGGCTAACAAAGGTCCTAAACCCTAAATATTAGGTGCTCTTGCATGCACCGTGTTAGGGATTGTAAAAGTGTTATAAGCAAGACATACCCTAACGTAGCCAAGAGATGGTATTCTTGGACACTTCTTTCTTGTTCTGGCCTGCGCTTACAAAAAGTCTTCAACACGTTGGTCTAAGGTGGCAAGTCCTTTTCAGATAATCACACAGTGCCATAATAGGGTATAAGAGTATTTCGTCTGGGTCGTTGTCAACAAAATCTCCTAAGGATGGAAGGGAAAAGGATTCAAATCTGTCATCATGAACTAAGGGATTCTGAGTTTTAGCTACGAATTCTGGGGCAAATTCGAAGGCTATGGGCCCCCAACCACTTGAGTGTTTAACATTAGGAGAGAGACCATGGAGTTTGCCCACTCAATTCGATGAGGCTAGAGCCAGCAAGAAGACCGTTTTAGGGGTCAAGTCTGTCAGATGATTGTCGCAACGGTTCATATGGGGCTCGAGTGAGACTGCTTAGTAGTACCAGAGTCAGGTCCCAATTACGAGGTTTTAGTTCTGCAGGGGAACAAGACTGTTCAAAGCTTTTTAGAAGCACTGATATTTCTCAAGAGGAAGACTTGTCAACATCTTTTAGGCATAGAACCAAAGCAGCCCTATAGCCTTTGATGGCAGACACAGAAAGATATTTCTCCCTTCGGAGAAAAACAAGGAAATCGGCTATTTACTGAACAAAAGTTCTGACTGGAGGAAGACCCCTTCAACTACACCAATCACAGGAGATGGCCCATTTATCCTGATACACGGCTGAGGAAGATCTTCTGAGGTAACCAGACGTCTGTCACTGCTCTGCAAGAAAAGCCTCTCACCCACAGGAGATACTAGATAGTCTTCAGCCGTGATACCTCTCTACATGAGGTTGGCAAAGGAGGTTGTGCCAAGGAGGGATCTCACTGGGAACTCCTGGCAAAGGGGTTAGCAGATTGGAGAACCATTCTGCATGAGGCCATCATGGAGCTACAAGGGTCATTCTGAGATTCCGCGAAGACATTACTCTGTTCAGAAATTGATGGATCAGACAAATGGGGAGGGAATGCGTAAACTTGCAGATTGTCCCAGGAATGTTGAAGGGCTTCCTCTGCCATGGTGAAGGAGTCTGGGACAACCAAACAGAAGACCTCCAGCTTTTTCTTGTACCTTGCTGCAAACATAGGCCTATCTATCATTGGTCTTCCCAAAAATTAGGAAAGCCTATCCGCTATCTCCTGACGTACGGACCACTCTGTCCCCAGGGCCTGACCCTGAAAACTCTGTTTGTCGGCCACAACATTCCTCTTGCCGGGGAAATACCTGGCTGAGAGGTCTATTGATTGGTCTATCGCCCACTGGTGGAGAAGTACCTTCATCGAGTAAAGTTGGCGAGAGACTAGCTCCCCGTTTGTTAACATAAGCGACCACCGTAGTGTTGTCTGACATCAGAACTACAGAGTGCCCTGATACTGTTTCTTGAAACTACTGAAGTGCCAGGAAGGCTGCCTTCAGCTCCAGAACACTATGCTGCTTGTCCTCATGGCTCCAGACTCCCAACGCCAGAAGATCTTCTAAATGAGCTCCCACACTCGTACGAGGCATCCAAGAACAGGAGAATTTTTGGAGAAGAATGAAGAGACACTCCTACAGTCAAGTTTTCATCAGCCAACCACCACAGAAGGTCCCTTCTCACCTTTGCAGACCTGGAACAAAGGGAAGTCTCTTGCAGTTAACCAAAACTCTTTCAGTCTCCATTGTAGGAATCAAAGGTGGAGATGGCCGTGGGGAATTACTTTCTCCAGAGAGGTTAACTGGCCTAGAATTACTTGCCACTGACGTGCTGGTTGCTTCTGCTCAGACAGAAAGAGCTGAGCCACTTTCCGGAACTTCTCGATTCGCTGGTCCGATGGAAATACTCTCGATGACACCATGTCTATCACCATTCTTTTGACTGGGGAGAAGATTCAACGACTTCTCCAAATTTATCACGACGCCTAGGCCATGACAAAATTGGAATAAATGATCTCTGTCTTGGATTAGCTTTTCCCAAAACTTGCCAGGACCAACCAGTTGTTGAGATATCTCAAGAGCTGAATTCCTTGAGAATGAGCCCATGATGACACTAGCGTGAATACTCTTGTGAACACCTGAGGGGCTGTTGTCAGACTGAAGCACAAGACTTTGAATTGAATTACCAGCTCTCCCAGACTGAAGCGGAGAAATTTCTAGGAAAAGCGATGGATCCAAATCTAGACGTAAGCATCATTCAGATCTATCGTGAGCATAAAATTGTTGCTCCTGACAGCTGCCAGGACCATACGAGGAGTCTCCATCTTGAATCGGGTCTTCCTGATGAACAGGTTCAGGGTTGAGAGGTCTATTACTAGTCTCCAATCAACTGTTGCCTTGGGAACAAGAAAAACCCAACTATAGAATCCTGGAGAAGGATGCTCTACCAATTCCACCGCCCCTTTCTCCATCATTTTCCGCAGTTCCTCTTGAAGAGCAAGAAACTTCAGAGAGCTATGGGCATATGACAGATGATGGAGAGGTTGCTCAGACAGAGGAGGGGAGAAATCGAAGGGTACTAATTGATATCCCACCTGTAGAACATCCACTACCCAAGACTGCTCCGAAGCTCTGCCATGTAGCCCAATGGCTTGTCAGGCATCCCCACTGGTGGCAACAAGTGGGGAGGGCCACCTACTCTATCAATTACCTCCTCTAGCCCTGCCTCTAGCTCCTCTTCCTGGTCTAGAAGAGTGGGACTGAAAGGGCTTTGTTGCGGAGTCTTCTTAGTTGTTTGAGCAGGTCGAACTGGTCTACTAGAAGAAGCTTTGTTAGTGGATTTCTTCAGAGAGGGACTGAAGCCTAGATCTAGTCATATTAGGGGGAGAAGTGCCACTTGACTTCAAAACTGCTTGATAAACTAGACGGTCGTTACTGTCTGCACGATGTCTATCAATTGCTAAGTCTAGTTGTTCTGTAGGAAAGAGAGAAGGAAAATTCAAAACATCCTCATTTCTCAAGGCTAGAAACGAATCCATGCTGATATATCTTGAAACCTTGGAGGGGGTGCATCTCTTCTCTTCAGCGAAAGGTTAACCCAAATATTAGCAGTTAAATGTGTCTGGTAAGAAATAGCTTTCCCACCTGACTGTAAAAGTCTAAAAAAATGGGGCACTGTCTTCCGAATCACCAAAAACCAAGAAGAAATTTTGGCCACCGCAGTAGACCAAAAGTCCAACCAAGACACCCTCTGAAAGCCAGAAGAGGCAGCTGACTCCAAGGCAGATGCCTCTTGATGAGTTAGGGAAGGACCTTCCAACGTAACTTGATCTAGGGTTAACACTGGGCCCGAATGAACTAGATCTGGGTTAATCTGCCAATTGTGCAATGCCACATTAGGTGTAGAATAGAAGCTTCGACGACAAGGAAGCGGAGGGGGTAGAATAACAATCTATTAGACCGAAGAGAATTATCCTGTCCGGAGATGAGAGAATTCACATGGCCTAGGACAGAATCTGCATGATTGGAACAAGGCAACTCTATAGAAGCCTTCAAATCTTTCTTAGGACCGAGTAAAGCTTCTATACCTGAGGAAAATCTGAAGAAGTTGTTACTGCTTCTTGAGAAAGATTATTGTACCCATGAATGAGTTCAATAAACTCAGCCTATGCAGTAAAAAAAATTCCTGATTTTCTACATCTACATCCTGGATGCAAGGATCTATTCTATCTACTATGTCAGAAGGCTGTGGAACATCTCTTTTAACAACTGGGGCGTAAGCCCTTTCCGATTCTAAAACTCTCTGGGGGGCTTGGATGCCAGTAGTAGAAGATGGTAATCTTGCCTGAGGATCGCCTAGTTCACATGAACAATCAGGAGAATTTCTGCTTCTGTGCAATGACCATGTGTTGATATGTGGCCGTATGTCCATGTTGTCATGTCTGTGGCTGGGCAAACTCGAACAAACCCTGCCTTGTGACAGCCGTGTGTCGATATAAGGCTGTACGTCTGTGCTCTCATGTCTGTGGTCGGGCGAACTCGAACGACAAATTCAATTTCTCTTAGGAGAGCGAGAACGTGAGAGACGACGAGAAGCTGAGGAGCAAGGCCGAATGAATAGAACCACAAGTACGTGCATGTCTTTACGGACAAGGATGTGCGACAGCTGATAGGACACAGTTGTGGGAGATGGAACAATGATCAGAGGACCTCCTGGGAAAGCGTGAACAGGGAGGAGTTCTGGAATGATGGAGACTAATGTTACGGCTGCTCGAGTAACGAGGCAACACCGGCCTAGGCTGGAAACACGTCCGCGGAAATGCAGAATTTCTCATGTCCATCATACGATTGCAGGACCCAGAAGGAAATAGCTGAACTTGTGAAGCCTTCACTACACAGGATTTCTCAACAGGAGCCTTGTCATCCTTCCTAAGAAAAGCAGCTGGGCGTGACACACCATCATCAGCGAGACGGCCGTGAGCTGGAGCAGGAGAACCACGGTTGTGGTCGGATGTAGACGGAGAAGAGACAGATGGTTCTAGGTCTATTTAAGAGAGGATCAGCAAAGAATCTCTAATCCTCCAACGTCTAACAGGGGAGGACCAGACAGGAGAAGATGAAGAAGAGGAGGAGAAAGATGATGAAGAAGATAGAGATGGAGACCTATGACACTTCTTCACAACACGGGTGAACTGTCAACCAATGCTTTCATGAGAGCATCAGAAGAAGGCGCGGGAGAAGTAGTCACCGCCACGGTAGTGCATCCAAAGCTCCAAGAGGGAAACACCACCAACAGAGCAGGAGTAGAAGCCACCGACGCAGAAGGGGGTCCAAAGCTCTGACAGGAATATGCTGCCCATGGAGCAGGAGTAGAAGCCACCACCGCGGAAGGGGGTCCAAAGCTCTCAGAGGGATACGCTGCCGACAGATCTAGAACTGTAGGTCTATGTAGAGGTGCAAGTAGAGCCGTTGAACCGGGAACAGTCAAGGTGGACAAGATGGGAACGTGAATGCAGGAGCCGTAGCTACCGGTGCAGCTAAGGGGAGATCAGTAGGGCTAGCAACTTCTGAGGGGGACGACATGGGAACGCGAGAGGACAAGAAATAGGATAATAGGCCATCAAAGGTTGGTACTCCTGGAAGGCCTAGAGAAGCCCTGATGCCAGCCAACTTCTGAGCTTCCAATCCTGAAATAGAACAAGATGGAGCTACCTCTTCCCTCACAGGGGGGACACCCCCAAAGAGCAGGGGCAGCCATTGAGATAATATCTCCTGAACCCTCTCCCGAAACTTCCAAAGTTGCAGTTATGGAAGAATGGGAAGTGGTAAAATCTTCCAGGGAATAAGAAGTAACTGGAGGAAGATTGGGCAAAGAAGAGGAACCAGAAGGAGACTGAGAAGCAGTCACTGAGGGAGGCGAAAACCCCTTCCAAGATGGTTTCTCCTTCCTCCTCTGATGCTTCTTCTTGGAAAAGATCCTCCACTGCTCAGGAGGCCAAGAATGACATTCAGAACATGGATTAGTAACATTACACACATTAGCTCTGTATTTGCTGCAAGTAGAATAGGGTCAGTCTTAAATGAAGCCAAAAAATGTGAACAAGGGAGGCCATTAACGGCAGGACATTTTCTCTAAAGCTTAGGCATGGGAGACTGAGATGAGTTATGGGTTCGCATAATCAAATGCAACCATTTCATAACCAAAAGGCATTAACGGCAGGACATTTTCTCTGAAGCTTAGGCATGGGAGACTGAGATGAGTTATGGGTTCGCATAATCAAATGCAACCATTTCATAACCAAAAGGCACACCAAAAAAGAGAAACGGGCAGGAAAAACACCGGCTTCTGGAAGGATGGGCAGTAACAGGTCCTTCTAGCAAGGCGGTAAGGAAGAAACTGATACGTCACGGCATTCTTGGGTGAAGGTAGGTCAGTTGCTTCCTCCTATCTCACACGAGTAGCCAAACCCCGTTGCCACCAATATCTTGTTCTACAATTTTTTATGTTTTTTACCGGTTTCCATCTGGCGCTAGAAGATTTATCCTAATGCTAAGAACTAGGTTTGTTCAGTGTATTAACAACAGGATATTTGTGCCTGATATGAACTACAAGATAAAAAAAAATTCTAAGGAAAGGAAGTCATCATTCATTTACACACAAAATGTGATAATTAAACAATGACTTTTAATTTTTTAACCATACAAAACATGCACATTTGTTTTAACCAAACAAAACATGCACATTTGTTAAAAAAAAATATAAGTTCCTCGTTGGGCGAGTTGGTAGAGTTGTCGGCTAGCACTCATTAGGCCCAAGTTTGAGTCTCCGTCCGGCTAATGAAGAATTAGAGGAATTCGTTTCTGGTGATAGAAATTCATTTCTCGCTATAATGTGGTTCGGATTCCACAATAAGCTGTAGGTCCCGTTGCTAAGTAACCAATTGGTTCTTAGCCACGTAAAATAAGTCTAATCCTTCAGGCCAGCCCTAGGAAAGCTGTTAATCAGCTCTGTGGTCTGGTTAAACTATGGTATACTTAACTTTTATTGCAAAATATAAGCATGCTATTGGCCCTATACCAACTTTCTGTTATTGTATTTGTGAGGTCTTTGAAAGCACAGAGAGCAGATTTAATTCATGGTGGCACTACTATTAAGTATTTCATCATGTTGTCAGCTGTTAAAATGATAACTGGAGGTAACTTACATGTATTCTGTGTTTAAAATGTTATACTTTTCATTATTCTGATAAGCAACCCAAAAACATCAAATGACACTTGTATAAAATAAAGAAAAATTAACCATAAATACTTCGATATGTAACATTGGGGCAGGGTTCAACTCTATTTCCCCCATAAATAGGAGTTGTTAAGATAATGGCTGTCATCAAACTACTGTACTTCAAAGTGAGATACCATAAATATTTTCATTTTAACTTATTTTTTTTCATTTTTTATGTGCAATAAGTGGCATAAACAGGAATACAATAATATATACCTGTATGTCATTGAAGAGGAAAGTATATTTTTCCATAATACAGAATGAATTTATCAGTCCATATTAGGTGTTTTAAAAGAACAACAATATTTCTTTACAAAAAGCAAAGAAATTTGGTCCTCGGCCAATTTCATCACCCTGTTTTATTTTGCTGTTTTCCATTTTCAGAGACTATGGAAAGTACAATTATTTTGGTACCAAACTGAGATGAACATTAGAATTTTACCAGGAAAAAGAAATTTACTGCAAGCAATATAAGGAAATTGTATCGAAGCCCATAAGTGGTAAGCCAGAATAATGTGCCTACTACAGGTGAGTTTTGGAGTCCTTTCAAGAATCTTAAAATTTTCTCAGTGCTGAGAGACTAACCACTAATTGCCCAACCCCCATGATGCTGTAACAAAAGCACACGCTAACACTCGAGTTTCAACACACTTATACACTACCACCATCAGAAATTCTCAATAGTGCTTTTTCAGGTTTTTCCCAACATGAACTTAAAATTACTGCAATATCTGCTGAAACTCTTTATCAAAAGGAAACATGAAAAGAGATACTACACATATAGTATCAAGGTAATTTACTATATAAAATGCAATGTGTCCCCATATATAGTGCAGTGCATTTTTGCAGATAGGTAACTGCCACCACCACACTAAGGTTGGGAAGGCACTGGCACCTCAACTTAACAGATTTCGTTACTTAACATACTTGTCATTGTGTTGGCAAGAAAGAAAATATTTTGTAGTTTTGTGTTTTTTGCAAGTAGGTGTGATTATCTTTTTTTTTTTTTTACAAAAGTTCTAAATACAGTGTACAACATAGCATAATGTAATGTATTTCTTTGCATTGTTAAATTTATTGATATATGGATGAAATTGGCCGAGAACCAAAATTTCTTCACTTTTTGTAAATAAATATGGTTTTTATTTTAAAAAACTAATAGACATTGATAACTTCATTCTGTAATATGAAAAAATATATAATTTCCTTTTCAGTGACATATGCATACACTTATTGCATATATAAAAGAAAAAAAAAAGCATAAGTAAAATTAAGCAAGTGTTTACAGTATCCTACTTCGAGCTATTTCAATGATACAGTAATTATCTTCAACAGCTCCCATTTGTGTAGGAAATATCCCCCAACACTCTCCATTATCACAATGTTACCCAACATCAAAATATTTATCGTTAAATTTTTTATTTATTTTCTATAGGTGTCATTTGATGTCACTGAGTTGCATATCAGAATAATAAAAAGTATAAAATTATCATCTTTTGAATTAACTTGCTCTATGTATTTTCAGAGATCTCACAAATACAGAATCAGAAAGTTGGTAGAAAGCTAGTATATGTGCAATTGCAAGCTTATAGTTGGCAACATGTATGGATAAAAAGCAAGCTGCTCTGTATAATTATCACATTTTAGGTGTAAATAACTGATAAATTGCTTGCACTAAAAATTTTTCTTCTCATCTTGTAGTTCATATCAGACATGAATATCCTGTATTTTACAAAATTTGTAAATCTCCAAATACTGACCCCATCATCTTGGTGCTTAGACAAGATGGCTCAGCAAACACAGATGCCACTCATTTTGTTGCTACTGAGAAGCTACCAGGGTCATTCTGAGAAGACACAGACATTGTGGTTGTTTCACAGGCGCTGAAAGGCATCTTCCAGTGCAGCCCATGAGTCTGGAATGGGAGAGCAGAACACAGTTTTCTATCTAGCTGTGATTACTAAAGTGCCTCTCTGCCAGGTGAGGGTGTAGGGATCACTCAAAACCTACAACCAGCCACAGGTGCCTGAACTAGTCTGCAAATACATTCAAACATCCAAGGAATGCATTACACTGCCAGTTCTACGGTGGCAAACGTTACTAACAATACTTTTATCATTCTATTTTACTTTTTTAACTAGAAGATGGGATAAAGAGATGGAAGAAAAGAAGTTGGTCAATTGTAATTTTAATTTGGTTTCTCTTGCTGCCTGATTGTATGCTGCTGCCTGCACCCGCACGAAATTTAAAAATATTTTATAAATATTGTCATATCGGTATTAATTGCTTACCCCATTGCAAAATCGAATTATCGTAAAGTGAATTAATGTAACTCGAGCACTACATGAGTATTTTAAAGTTTTATCACAAAAAGTGAATTTAGTCACGAAAATGAGATAAAAATACAGTAATTTGTGAATATTTTTCATTGAAAAATACCGTGAATGGGCGAATTTTCAGCGAATAATGCGTATATATGTTCCAAAGAGAAATCTGCGAATATGTAAGCCCGCGAATCACACGACAGCGAATACGGGGGGTTTACTGTAATGGAATTGATAATGGAACTGATCTCTTCACCCATTGTTGAAGTAATAGGAACCAATGCCTGTTTGGCCAATTTGGGGCTATTAAGTAAGCTGTTCCTTTGAAGGTTAGAAGTTTGCTCAAAGCCTTCGAAATCTGGAACAATGGAGAAAAAAGATATGTCGTCCTCCATTTGTTCCAGTCTTGTAAGAAGGCATCTCTTGCTGTTGCTTAACTATCCAAGTTTGGAGACACATATACTGGGAGTGTGTGATTCTCGTATGTGGTGAACAGGTCCACTTGCGGTTGTGGAAGCATGTTGATTATTGTTTGAAAAGAGTGGTTGTCCAACATCCACTCTGTTGAGGCTGTTGTTTTCCTTGATAGAGAGTCTGCTATTACACTGAGAGACCCTGTGAGGTGAATTGCAGACAGTTGCCACTTCTTTGCTTGCGCCATCCGAAGGATGGCTAGCATTATCATATTGATAGGAGGTGAACATGATCCCAACCTACTGATGCAGGACATTGCAGTTGTGTTGTCAAGAACCAACAGAATGTGTCTCTTCAGGAGGTTTGAGTTTTTGGAGAGACAAAAAGACTGCCATCAACTCCAGGAAATTGATATGACAATTCCTCAGAGTAGCTGACCACCTTCCTGCCACCTGACAATCCTCCCAACCTGTCAACGAGGCATCTGTGTGTAGTGTCACTCGTACAGATGGAGGAGTCAGGGTGACCTGTTTTGCTAGAGATTCCTTTCAGCCCCAAGGCCAAAGTATCTCCCCAACTTTTTTATTCTTTTGACGAGATCAGTCTTGCATCTTTTTCTTGCGATAGCCTAAATTCGTTCACATTTTTCAATTGCAATCTGAGGATTGGATCTACTACTGATGCAAAATGCAGCAGGCCCATCATATGTTCTAATTGCTGTCTGGAAACTCTGGGCTATGCAAGGAACATTTTGAAGTTTTTCCTTATTATGTTCTGAGTTTTGATGGGGAGAGACAACAGGCCCTGAAGAGTATCCCAACACAGTCCCAGCCACTGAAAGCATCTGCTGTGCGTGAGGCAGGATTTTTTCCAATTATAAAACCTTTTGGCTGGAGTCTGTTGACCACTGCTTTTAGGCTTTTCAAGCACTCTTTCTTGTGGGCCTCCAGATTGACCAGTTGTCTAGGTAAGGTATTAGTTGTGTTCCTTTTTGTCTGAGTTTCCCAAAAACTACCATTGCTAATATTGTCAAAATTCTTGGGGCAATGTTTAGCCCAAAAGGCATGACCTTGAACCTGTACATATCTTTCCCTATCTGGAACATCAGGAAGATGTGGAAGGGAACGGCAATAGGGACGTGCCAGCATGCATCTTTCAGATCTATAGAAGCTGTCCAAGTCCCTTTTGGAATGTTTGAAGGTACTTGGGCAATGGTAGTCATCTGAAACTTTTGGCAAACAATGTGCTTGTTCAATGATGATAGGTCGAGGATCGCTCTTGGTTCGGAGGAATACTTTTTGGGAACACTGAAGAGACATGCTTGGTGGCGAATATACACATTTCTCTATGGCTCCCTTTAACAGGGCCCTCTGCACGTAATCTTCCAGAGAGGGGTCTGGTTTCTGAAAGAACCCCTTTAAAGGAGGGGGGGATGAAACCATTTCCACCCAAGCCCATTGAGAATAATGCTGTGTCCCCACGGGGAAGATTTCCATTGCCTGTGGTGTCGTCAAAGTTGACCCGACCAAACAATTCCTATATCGTTAGTATATTCCATATTACAGGTTAACTTGATTACAAGTGTGTAGGTGGAATACATTTTATTAATTATCTATGTTAATGTAAATGCTTTAAGGTTTAGGGTAGTTTTGACACTGTATATGGCTGTATTACTTAAACTGTTAGTCCTTTTGCAATGGCTATGTGAAATTTTAATTCTAATTGTCATACCATTCAGACTAATCTTCTATGAACTAATTTGTTTAATGAATTAGCCCAAGCTACTGTTTTATATGGCTTAGGTTAATGCTTCTGGTATAATCTATATTAAGAACACAGGATTTCTTAAAGGGTTCTTGCTTAACCTATTCTAGGCTATTGCCTATTCTAAGCTTATTTAAAACTTAAGGATTATAAACTATACAGAAAAGAACCCACTTACAATCTAGTTTTCTGTTTTCCATGGCCGAGACTACCCTTTTATCTGATATTCAGCCATTGCTGTTTTTAGGTAAATAGTGGAATATTACCTTAAAAAAGGGGTTCCAACTTAATCTGGTTAGGCTACTGCCTATTCTGGATTTATATAACTTTTTTGGATATAAACTACAGGCACTCCCCGGTTATCAGCAGGCTCGGTTATCAGCGATCCGGTTTTACTGTTTATATCTAATCCTAAGCTATTTGGGCAAAACTACCGCTTAGAACCAATAACGGGGTATTTCCTAAATTGTTCTTGCTTAGCCTAGTATAGGGTATTGCCTAATCCAGATTACTTTAGATAATTTTTAAATGTACAGGATATACAAAAACAAAGACCTAGTAACCTTATAGTTAGGTTACATTCTTGTCTAACCCAAGTTGTTTATATCTTGTCCTAGGCTATTTGGTCTACTATATAAAACAGTAACTTACCAATGTGTAACCTTATGGTTAGGCTATCACCTAATCTGATCCAGATTATTAATTCACCCTTAAGGGTATGGGATTAACCAGTAGTCTTTACATAAAACACAATTACCTTAATATGTAGCCTTAAAACTAGGTCACCATCCCATAGCACAGAGTACTATTTAATCTAGTCCTCAATAATGAGATGTTTCGCAAAAGGTTATCACTTAACCTAACATAAGGTAGTGCCTAGTTCTGGATTATTCAGATCATGCTTTATAAAGTATACAGGATATATAAAAGGAAAGTGTAGCCTGTTTATCTAAACTTAGGGGTCCTTGGTGTAAACTAGAATGCTGCCTAGGCCAGTAACAGGAAATATTTTATGCGGTTCTTATTTACCTTAATTTAGGTTACTGCCTAATCCAGGTTATTTAACTCCCCCTTAAGGATATGTAATCGTAGGTTATAGGCTACAGAAAACATCTACTATAGTCTAAATTATTCTCACCGAATCTGATGTAGGCTACTGCCTAGGCTCTTGTAGACATTGATATTTTCAAATTTAGATGTTTCCATAATCCTTGCTAATGAAACCTGAGAATCGAAGAGCTGCAATTACAGAGCACTGGCTTGAGGTACACACTCGACTGTTGACTAGAAGAATAATGGCTCCTTGGTCTTTTACCAGTCCGTTTGCAAACAAGATGGCAGACGCGCATGCGAAATAGTCACTTCTTCTTGCAGGTTTTGACATTGGAAAACTGGGTTCAGCTTCGCTGAAGATAAGGGAAAATGCCCTCTTATCTTTGAGTCCATTATACTCCATCACGTGTTATGGTGTTCATCGAGCGTATTGGGAAGAAGCAACACCATCTGATTTATCCTCTAAGAGCTCAGATAAGCTCCACTCCATCACCCTATAAAGAGTAGGGAAAGAGAACTTTCCCAACTACCTTCTCTCAGAAGTTTCAACAGTGGCCTCAAGAGTAGAAGTACCAGTAATGGAAGGCCTCAGCAAGTCCAACTTAGCTATGCTACAGGCAGCCATCACTATACAACTGGGTTAGACTTCAAATATTTGTCAAGTGACTGAACACACAACTCAATTATAACATGGGTTTAATAAGGATACATTCATCACTAATCAAAAATATTAATCAATTAATCTTAGTAGAGCTCCTACAAATTAAACCCTTTTATCTGCAATAAGTATGTACATACTTAAAACTTTAAAGGAAAAAAATCATCTCAAGAAAATACAGTTAGTAATAAAATTATAAAAAATTTTCTGTACCTTCCACTGGAATTTGAAAGTGAATATTTGACCAGTGTCTTGGAAAAGACACTTGTAAAAATATGCTAAATTTAGCAAGTTATACATTTTCTTTCTAATAATTTTTTACTTTATTTTGCAAAATTACAATTACAGTAGTACAACTCGAATATCACAACATACAAGAACTATAATCAGTAAAATTTCTGAGTATATTTAAGGTAAAATATTTACATGATGTATGGGATGGGCAGATGCAGTACCTTTCGGTGAGTTATACATGTTTTTTCTAATATTTCTTTGTGCTTTAGCTTGCAAAATTACAATTACATCACAGCTGACATACTATACTATAAGATAAGAACTGAAACCAATAGCAGTCCCTGGGTATATTTATGGGCAAATATATACAAGATGTCCCGGGACAGGGAGATGTAGTACATTCCCCCATGAAATCTCAAGTCATACTAATCTCCCCCGTATCCTGGACTGAGGTGTTAGTGTTGCCATAAGAGTAGCCATAAGTCATTTATGGCCAGTGATTTGAACATTTATCCCGCAAAATTCATTCTAACTGCATGACGCAAAATAAAAATTTTCACCTAAAGGGGGCCATTTTGAATGTCAAGAATTATTATTATGCCTCACATGATCATGCCTGGACACAAGCTGGGCCATAATACCTGATTCTAACACAAAAATACAAGTTACTGAATAGAATGACAGAAACATATCCACTATTATGATATAACATGGTAATCTCACCAAACTTTTATATGAATGCTACAATGAAGCAATGGGCATAATACCCTAACAGGCCTTTAAGTTTGATTTCCAAAACTCGAAGTTGTTCTTTATTGAGTTTAATGGTGCTTGAACAATCTGTGTGGTATATTGACAGGGGACACAAGCTTCATGTCTCCCTTAGCATTTGGCAGCAGTGCAATGGTGATTCAATCCTTGATGCCTTCCATAAGAGGCCATTCCCATCTTTACTAAGACTTGCTTGGTGTTCTAACCACAATAATACATTTGCTGCTTAAGGGATCTCCTGAAACATTCCACAAGTCTATTTGTAATCTAACTTCCTGCTCAATTCCTCTTGACTAGCAGTTAAAAGCAAGACTCATCTACATCATCTGGGAGGATAAGCTGACCTACCTCTGGTGGAATACCAAATTCTGACAATATACTCCACAGATACTCTCATATGCCTACATGAAGTATTTTGTAAACTTTTCATTCTAAAACTGCAATGGCAGTCTCTAACAGTCTTTCCTTAAAGTATTACTTCAATATAATTAAACATTGTTTGTCGGCTAACAAAGATGGTATTGTAAACAATCAAGTTATACCTAATTCTCGCCCTGCAGGAAACACCAGCTACCAAATTCAGCGAAATAAATTACCAGCTAAAAAAATCTTTCAAAACTAAAATTTTCCAATGGGACTTAATTCTATGCACTTAACTTGCTTCAGTTTGGTTCCTCCATGACGAACAAAATATGATCTAGGAGCAGTTGTACACAAACGAATTCTAATTGCGTGCGAATATCTGCAGAGACCGAAGAGTAAATGGAGTAGGTCTGGCACAGAGTGCATGGCTGACACAATAATGTTTGGTGCGCAGCACTCTGTTGCCACATCTGCAAGTTAGGAATAGGAACTGAACCTAAGCAGCAGCCACAGACGAGAAAGAGCCCTTGTCTCGAGTCCTATACAGTACTCTATCAGCGTCAACATGCACTATACTGGCCAAGACCAACTAGAAGAGAATTCTTTGAAATTGGTTGGTCTATCTAGGGACCATGAGAGTAACTTCTTTGAGGACGAACAATGGCTACACCATCAAAAATTACAAAGTTTTCAGTACTATTGGTTAGACCTCTTAGGAAATCATTCATATGTAATTTCTAAAGTTCATATATTTCACATATGTGTATTTATTTAGTCTTACCTGAAATGGCAGCACAAAACTAAGCATGACAGCTCTTGTTGCATGACCAGAAGGGAAAGAAAACTTGTCTACGCTTACTGTTGCAAACATATCATCTTTGTTATCAGAGGGACGACGCCTCCTTGTAATAGCCTTTATAACAGCTACTATGATGATATCCAGGATGAGAGCTGAAATAACCATTAAAATCAAATATTATTTCTGATGCCTAAATAAGAGTGAATATGTAACTTCCATGAATACTATGTGGAACTTTTCCCTTTTCACCAAGGTTTCCAACACATATGATACCTGTCAATATGATGCATGATTCACCTTTGGACATTTATCAAGTATTGTACAGTAAATCATACTTTCCTAAAATCTAATTTTTAACATAGTAACACTTATAAGTCACAATAAAAAATAATATATATTCCATAAATACAAACCCTAACTCCCACAGGGGAGAGAAGAACACTAATGAATTCCTACTTGAACACCAGTGAGGCACTAATGACTTGGGGAAACCTACCAGTGCTGGGTCGAGTCTGTCATCTCCCTGCTAAACTCATCACTTACCAACTCATATACTGTAAGTGACATCAGTCAAAATCATTATCATGTACTTTAACCATACTGGAACGATGGCACTCCCACTAATATAAGAAGTTCTGAAAACCATGTTCAAACTTTGTATGTCTGTATAGAGCAAACATATTTAATTATAGCTGAGTGAACTATTACAGTAAAACCCCCGTATTCGCGTTCTCACAATTTGCGAACTCACGTATTCGCGGATTTCTCTGTGGAACATATCTACCCATTATTCGTGGAAAATTCGCCCATTCGCGGTATTTTTCACTGAGGAATATTCACTAATTACTGTATTTTCATATCATTTTCATGAATAAATGCACTTTTTGTGATAAAACTATTAACCTGTTAAGCGTCCCCCGCGGGTGAGCTCGCTGCTAACGTACCGTCACACTTTTTCTTGCATTTAGTGGTCATATCACTGATGATAGTTTTTCAAAGTTAATATTGATTTTTATGCTTATAATTCATACTGTAGTTAAGAGTAGGAATTTTATTAAATGATGGGATAAAAAAACTATTAATACTACTATTTTATTTCATAAGACTACAAAATACTGAACGAAAAGTGTTATACATACATGCACTATTCTTTTGTATGCCAATCTCTAAAGCAAGGGGCTACACACAATCCTACTTCACAATCTTTACACCAATATGAGCTATCCCTTCTTATGTTGTTCTTCCAACACTGAGCACAAGTCCTTTGTGGCCTCTTCTTTTTATCTGTAGGTGGACAATACTCAGGAAAGTGCCTGCCAATTAGCCGTGAAGGTTTTGCTGCAAGTCGTGGGGGCCTGCGTAAGGGAACAGGTCTTTCTTCTGCATATTTCATAATCAGTCTTTCACTAATCCTCAAAATAAATTCACGTCTTACAACCTTCCCACCAAGGGCTCTATATGTGACATAGCAATTCACAACAGACATGTCTAACAAATGTCGAAATACTTTCTTGTAATATTTCTTCAGTCTGTTTCTTGCGGTCGAAAAATGAACCAAGAGGTTATCAGACAAATCAACTCCGCCCATGTTTGCATTATAATCTGCAATTGCTTTCGGTTTATACATTTCTTTTCCTCTCCTAGATTTCACCTTCACCATAGAATCATCATGCATTGTACTCAGAACACATACATCCTTTTCATCTTTCCATTTCAGTACCATAGATTTTTTTTGGAATTCTGCTACTTTTTCACCTTTTTTCAGTTTAGTTCCTTTTATTTTTGCTGGCATGTCCTTTCTAGTGACCCTTACAGTACCGACAGTGTCAGTTTCTTCATCCGCAAGTGCATCTGCCAATGTTGGACTTGTATAAAAATTATCTGTATATAAACAATAGCCCTTGTTCAAAAGAGGGTCCATAAGAGAGGAAACAAATCTATTAGACACAGGAAGATCCATATATTTTTCCATGTATTGTGTATCCTTACCTGCATAAATGAAGAAGTTCCATATATAACCAGTAGAACTTTCACAAAGTTCATAAAACTTTATTCCAAACCTTTTACGTTTAGCTGGTATATACTGAATCCATGATAAATTTCCCTTCCAGCCTAAAAAAAGACTCATCAACAGAAACATTCCTACTTGGAATATAATTGTTCATAAATTTCTTCAAAATAAGGTCAGTGAATGGCTTTATTTTTGCTAACTTTCTTCCTGGTCCTTCTGTTATAGTACTATTGTCAACCAAATGTAAGAATTTATGCAAAAACCGCCGTAGCAGTAAGCAAGGAGAGCGCCCAACAAGATAACGAAACACCGAACAGGTAGTAGCAAAAAGGAGGGGGAACGCCGAAAGTAAATAAAGCAGAAGACAGTTAGGTGGAGAACGCTAACTGGCCTCGTATGAGATCCCAACAGTGAGGTGCGAACATGTAGGAAGCACCACGAAGGGAAATAGTCGACGTAAAAGGAAGGGGGAAGGATAGGCCACGAGGTTGGTAACCCAAAGCAGCGACCAGGGGTGGGACAGCACTCCCCGGGTGCCCAGAGATTCTCATAGATCCCCTCGCTATGTAAGCTGTGTTGCACGACAAGAGCGAGAGAAAAAGAGAGGAAGGGCAAAACCTCTACGGCCAGGGAGCAATGAAAGATGAACAGGAGTGGGGAGAGCACTCCTGGTCACCTCCAGGTCCAGGTGGAGTGCCAACTCAGACACACCGAAGGACAATCAATCAATGCAGAGGGAGGGGATGTAGGCCGGGCATCTTATCATTTCATTATCTCAAGCATACCTCTCCCCGTGCCCAAGAAAAGGTCCTGGGTTTTCTCCAGTTTGCTTCAGTGACGGTTCTCCTTCTGAAGTCAAAGCTGGAGTTTATGACCGGGTATGGTGGAGTCAGGACGTGTCTCCTTGATTCCTCCTGCTTGAATAGTGGCCTCCGGCCTTGCACAACTGTCAAGTGCTTACCGGTCAGTTCCTCTCCAGCTTTCCCCTCCGGCCTCAGTATTCCACACCGTCACCTCTCTGGCGGGTGAGGTGGATATTTTTTTGGCCCAATGGCCCAATGGTACTTAGTCAGTCACGTTCCGGCAGTTCCATATCAACGCTTTGGAGGGCGGTGACAGTTTTCCTGTCCTTGGAAACTTCTTCCCCCCCAAGAGGTTTCCTTTTAGGCTGGTTCTGAACAAAACAGCAATAGTGCGCTGCGTAAACAAGTGGTTTTGGACTCGAATTGCTTCGTTCAGGTTATGGTTCATTCCTCTCCATAACCAACAGACGCAGGTGCCTCTGTCTACCACCCTTCTCGTAGGGGTCCAAAAGGTCACTGCTTTTTCCCTATCCAGGGCCTCCCCCCTGGTGTCGGAATAGTCCTTAGGCGGAGCGTCATTCAGGTAGTCTTGTGACCTTTTCCTGGGCTTGGAAGTAGGTCTGTTTGCAACCCAATTCAGCCACAAACTATCAAGCTGTCCCGTCTGGTATAAACTCAGCCTGCGTCAGCCCCCTCAAACTCTGATGTCCTGCATTTGTGGTCTTTGTGAATCTTACAGTTTAGGAGGAAACTGATATTGGTCCTGTTATTACTGTTTTCCTGAAATCAGTTAAGGGATCCTACTCTACTGCAGTATGGTTCTGCAGTTAAGTAACTAGCACTCTTCACATAGTTTTCTAAGCTACAGTACTGATGCGACCGCATTGGCCTCGAGGAAGGTGTTTTGTTGGAACCAGACTCACAGGCCCTTAACTTTCATCCCTAAGGTCTGTGTTCGTCTAAGAAATACTCCGTCCACATTCGGTTTCCTGGTCGTTGAGTAATGTATCGGAGTTAGCTTCGGTAACCAGCAATCATCTTGTTCTTATCTTTCCTTGTTAAGGAAGTCCCAAAAATTTTTAATCAGCTTAGCTTCTAGTGTTAGTTTTCCTGTTCTGTTTGCCCTGTCTGGCGGAACCAATCAGTTTGGTTTGTCTGGCGGAACCAATCAGTTTGGTTTCCCCTCATCAGGGGTAGTGTTGTGAATTCCTCACCCTAACTTTCTATCTACAATTGAAGGTCCTCATTTTCGGTGGTCACCTTAGAAAGTACTCCCCTTTTACAAGGTCTGTTTCTGTGTCCAGTTTTCTCCTTGCAGGCTTTTTTAGACAGGACCTCGCAATTTTGTCAGGTCCTCTCCTTTAAAAAAAGGGGGGGCACTGTCATTGGGTCTGCTATTAGGCAGGAAGTATTTTCTTAATACAAGCCTATTCAGGTGCTATTCTAAGCTCATGATCTTAGACGGTGACCACTTACATTATTTTCATTACATGAACTTAGAGGACCTTACTTATGTTCAGGGTAGAATTCTCCTAGTTTTCAACGTTTCTATTTAAGTCTTTAATAGCATAAGAATGATGTTTATTTCTCTGTTACTATTTCACCGGGTGACACGGGACCCCGATCCAGAAAAAGGATTTTGACAAAGGAAAATCTATTTCTGGAGAGGCCCGTGTCACCCGGTGACCCACCCTGTTTTTCTTTCTTTCCCTCCCTTGATAAACTTCATTCTAGTGAGGTGGGTGCTAACATGGAATGCGGCTAGTGTTGCCTTGTATACAGTCCGAGTAGTGCATGGGCTTGTATCGGCACCTCTCGTTGGGACTTTTGACATTGGGAATCTCTATAGGATAAGGTTCCGTGTTTTTGTAGTTCACCCTTTTCCATACACAACTCCATCTAGTGGAGCTCGCTCTGGGGGTAGTAACTCCAGCATTTCATTTAGCTTTGTGGTATCTAGCAACGGAATTACCTAGAAATAAGTGCTGAATGGACTTTTTTCACCTGGTGACACGGGCCCCTCTCCAGAAATAGATTTTTCCTTTGTCAAAATCCTTTTATTACGTGGGTGACGCTTAACAGGTTAAAATACTCGGGTATAAGCATTTTTAGAGGGTTTTTCTTGTGTTCAAACTATCAAAATAGGCAGTTCTAAGTATTTTTACAGGGGTTTTAAGTATTCGCAGATTTTAGCTATACGGGGGGTTTACTGTGTTTAAAAGAGGGGCATACTTACTTCAGTTCACTTTGCCTGACTGAAAACCTTATACTACTTATAAAAGGGAGATGAAATTTCTTCACAACTATGGTAGAGTCAGGTTTAATCTGAATAATCCTTGGGCATGCCTTACATAAATCTGATGTAAAGTAAAAGCTATTGCTATGTGGGAAGGACACTGTTTCCTACCTACAATAAAATTATAATATCACTTGTTGTATTAGGTTCCCAGTTTGATTTTACTGTTGCGCTTGTGTGAGAGGGAATGGAACAGAATATGGATTTTATGCCCACCACAGAGCACTGGAACCCAAGGGATCGTCCAGCACTGTGTGTGAGGGTGAGAGAGTCAGTTAATTTATTATCTAATAAGTATTCTTCAAAATCTGAACAGTAACAAAATAAGCTGTTCTAATGAATCAAATTATTTTATATGGCTACTGATTATGATGGCTAAAATCATCTTCACTGTAGTCGTCTCCTGTTCAATTTGAACTGGACAAATTTAGGAATACACACACTGGAAGCATCTCTCAAGAAACAATGTCAAGTTTAGTTTCCTCCCACTTGTGTAAACTCCTTTCCTATTTCCTTACTCCACGTACTAATTGTTGCCCATATCAATGACTGAGGATGGTGGTATGATGTTTAGATGAGGGGGATTGTAATTGGGTAAAGAACTGAAATGCTAAAAAAATCTCCAGATTCCCTTCTTCCTTTCTACAATCTGTGTAACAACATTCAGGACATGAAGAAGTTGAATGGACATACATACCAACCAAAAAACAAGTTTTGATGTAGGAAAAACCTATTTTTAGTAACTGCTGAGTCCTCAAAGGAGTTACTGTACTCTCATGGTCCCCACAGGGCTCCATAAGATGGACCAACCAATCTCAAGGAATTCTCTTATAATTGGTCTCAGTTAGAATAGTGCATGTTGACACAATGATAGAATATAAAGGACTCAACAAAAGAGGGCTCTACCTTTTTGTTTACAATGACTGCCTAGGTTCTTCCTTCATCTTTAACACAACAATGTGGCACCAGCACATATGTTGGTCATTTTCCTAATTACTTACTGCAGGTCTGTGCAAGATAAATGTTCACCAAAGTCCCATGCCTTTTTGTCAGGAAAGTGGGTGGGTTTGAGAACTCACAGCAGCTACCAAAAATAGGTTTTTCCTATGTCAAAACCCATTTTTTGATAGTGCAGCTGCTTTTCGTCCTCAATGGAGCTGACAAAATGGCTAAGCTCCTAATAAATCAATCCCAACAATCAGATAAAATTTTGGTCCCATTAAGTCACAAGTTATCAACCATATTCTTTGTTCCAGATACCCATTAGGGTTTGGCAACAAAGAACAGGAAACAACACACAAACTTATATAAATATATTAAGACTTTTAGTTCTAATACGCTGGGTCTGGCTGTGGGATTATTGCTCCTTTCCCGGTAATATCTCACCATGACTACCATATCAAGAAGGCCCCTGGTTTTCTGCTGAAGCAGTTCTTCGTTGGGGAGTCAGTAGAGTTGTCGGCTAGCACTCGCTAGGCCCGAGTTCGACTCTCCGGCCGGCTAATGAAGAATTAGAGGAATTTATTTCTGGTGATAGAAATTCATTTCTCACTATAATGTGGTTTGGATTCCACAATAAGCTGTAGGTCCCGTTACTAGGTAACCAATTGGTTCTTAGCCACGTAAAATAAGTCTAATCCTTTGTGCCAGCCCTAGGAGAGCTGTTAACCAGCTCAGTGGTCTGGTAAAACTAAGATATACTTAACTTTTTTTTTTTCTGCTGAAGCACCTATGAGGCCAGAACTTACCATACCACCTCTGATACACAGCATAGTTGAATTTGTTGGAGCTCATGGCAATAGTGTTTCAGGAATACTGCCTCTGATGACACCCTGTACACTCAGAGACTTCTTCGAAAGAAACATTTCAGAAGAAAGGCAACTATGAACTTATCCTGTAAAAGTCATGCAGCTTAGGAAAGGAGTGAGGGTTTGCCTTTTTAGTCAGGGACACTAAAATAATCCTCAGCCCATGTAGAGTGGTCTGTTTCTGCTAGTGTGTAGGAAAAAGAGGCCCATCTGGGATGTTTGCTGTGACATCCAAGTAAACCTTGAGTGCTTGGAACAGGCATAATGTTTTAACCAAAATACAGTTCCCTTATCAGGATAGAGGATTTCCTCTTTAAAAGGTTCTCATCCTAGGCCAGGAATGATGGGACAGGAAACAATAATGTAAGACAGCTAGATGTATGAGTGATGTAACATTGTCCCCATCTAAGAGAGCCCAACTTGCTAATCCTAGTTCCTGATCCCAAAGCAGTCAAGAAGAGACCACCTTTTGGAGCTTATGAATTGTAGTTGTATTGGGCCCACTGAAGTGAGTGGATGACAGAAGTCTAAGAACCTTATTCAGGGAGCAGGTAATGGGAAGACCTGCAGGAGCCCAGTCTTTGCAATGCAAAAGCCAGGAGAAGGGATGCAAGAATTTCTATATTAGAATCAATTCAAAAACCATAAAGCAAGAGTTCTGACAATGCTGCCTTGTGTACCGTGATTGATGCGATAGCAAGGCACGTGTCCTCAAAAAGATATATATGAAAATACAGAACTGTTTCAACAGAGATTCCAACTAGGCTCTCAGCATGGATGTAATCTAACCAGACTTTCCATATGGACTGGTACTGTCGGATAGATGTCCGTAGTTTTTGCACTAGGTACCTAGTAATGTTGGGTGAATAATCATCACAATAGACTAGATTTTAAAAATCTACATATGAAGGTCTCGGCTCAGAAAGGAGGATGCATAGATGACTTTCCCTCTTGCTGTCTGGGATAGAACAGCAGATGGTAACTGAATCGATTTCTTCGCTCGTTGAAAAAGGAACCAAACTGTCATAGGCCCAGCATTGTTGTCTGTAAAAACTAGGATGTGCAAAAACCTTTTCAGGTTCTTCCTTATTCTGGTTTGAGTACTGGTGGGAAGAGACAGCCAGCAGTGAAGAGTATCCCAACAAAGTACCAGCCACAGAGGACATCTGCTGGGAGTAAGGCAGGATTTGTTCCAATCGTGTATGTAGCCCACCCAGTTAAATTCCTTTTTTCCCAGGTTCTCAGACAACTACTGCTGCTAATTTTGTAAAATTTCTTGGGACAACATTTAACCTAACAGGCATGAATTTGAATCTGTAATTTTTCTTCCCTATCAAAACCCTAGGAAGGGGTGAAAGAGAACAGCAGTAGGGATGTGCCAGTATGCATCTTTCACACCTACAGAAATGGTCCAGGTCCCTTGCAGAATGAGCAAACGTACTTGGGCAACAGTAGTCATCCAGCAACTGTGGCAAACAATGTGTTTGTTCATATCTGACAGGTTGAGGAACACCCTTCATTCAAAGAAATTTTTCTTGTGGTCAATAAACACATCTTTCTCTATGGCTCCCTTTCACCCTTTTGCTTAAGACACGTGATCACTTACGTCCGTGGGGAGTGACTCGAGTGGTAAGCGTTCATTATAAATGTTTTTACTTTTTTTTTGTTCAAAGAAGTGCAACTCCAACCATTTTCATGGTAGGCCACTCAATCTTGTTCCATTTTGCACCTGAATGATTTATCTATACAATGACAAAAAATCCCCCAAATTAACTTTTATGTATGTAGAATAATGAGAAGTTATGAGATGCAAGAAAATTCTTCACTTCACCCCTAAAAATTGTACCAAAAAAAAAAAAAAACTTGTGATAAAGTCTTCATTTTTTATCCATAGCACATCCAGATGAATTAGCTAGTTATTGCAATGCAAAAATTTGTAATTATAGCAAGGGAAATATGATAAAATTAATGACAAAGTAGTTCATTTTTTCTATATGAAAAGCAACAGTCACCCATACAATATGACACCTGGTAAAAGTTGACTCCCAAATTTTCACTATGTACCACACCCAAAAAGGATATTAACAATATAATCAAGAGTGGCAAAACTGTAAGTCTAACCTGTTTACTGAGACTGACACTATTAGAAGAACAAAAGCAAAATCATCCACACTCTTTATGGTGACAGGCAAAGTGAACAGAGTGCCAGAGTCCTACACCAAACATAAGCTCACCCCTGGAATCCAAAGCCTAATCTCTGAGGTACTTCTGCCTTTGATTTATTAACCTTTAAACGCCGAGCCTCTATTTACAAGTGTCTGCTGTATGCAATGATGGCTCGGGAGTTAGCTAAACAAACCAAGTGGAAAAAAGTTTTTTGAAAATCACAGCACGCTTAGTTTTTAAGATTAAGAGTTCATTTTTGGCTCATTTTTTTTTTTGTCATTCCCTAAAATTTAGTATGCAACCATCAGAAATGAAAAAAAATATCATTATCATATATAAATATTGAAATATATGAGAGCAAAAAAAAAAAATTTCATATATAATTGTATACAAATTGCGCTGTGAGCAAAACGGTTAAAGCTAAGGAGTTATTTTTTCTTTGTATTGTACACTAAATTGCGATGATTTTGGTATATAACAAATTGTAAAACGATCAAAGCAACACAGCGAAAATATTATCACAAAATGATGCATGAATTCATAACGCCATGGACGTGAAAAAAGTTTTTTTTTCAAAAAATTCACCATAAATCGAAATATTGTGCTACAGACTTCCCGTTTGTTGCAAAATGAAGGTAACTGATTGAATATTAATAGAATGTAAGTGTTTTAGCTTACAATTGCAGTTTTCGACCATTTCGGTCGTCGAAAACCATTTCGGTCGAGTTAAAGTTGACCAGTCGAATTTTTTCTATTTATCATGATTTATATGAAAATATTTCAAAACTGATAAAAGCTACAACCATGAGTTATTTTTTGTTGTATTCTACATGAAATTGCACACATTTTCATATATAAAACTTTATGTAACGACTAATATAAAACGGTGCAAACATTACGACAAAATGGCTTAAAGAATTTCTGAGATGTTTGGCGAGTTATCGCAAGGTGGACGCAAGGAAAAAGTTTTTTTCAAAAATTCATCATAAATTGAAATATTGTGCTAGAGAATTCCAATATGTTGCAAAATGAAGGTAAATGATTGAATATTACTAGAATGTAAGAGTTTTAGCTTACAATTGCGTTTTTTCGACCATTTCGGTCAAGTCAAAGTTGACTGAAGGTTGAAATTTTGGCACTTATTGTGATTTATATGAAAATATTTCAAAATTGATAAAAGCTACAACCATGAGTTATTTTTTGTTGCATTCTACATGAGATTGCGCACATTTTCATATATAAAACTTTATGTAACGACTAATATAAAACGGTGCAAACATTACAACAAAGTGGTGAAAGAATTTCCAAGATGTTCGGCAGAGTTACCGCGCGGACGCAAGGAAAGTTTTTTTAAAAATTCATCATAAATCGAAATATTGTGCTAGAGACTTCCAATTTGTTGCAAAATGAAGGTAAATTATTGAATATTACTGGAATGTAAGAGTTTTAGCTTACAATTGCGTTTTTCAACCATTTTGGTCGAGTCAAAGTTGACCAAAGGTTGAAATTTTGGCAGTTATCGTGATTTATATGAAAATATTTCAAAACTGATAAAAGCTACAACCATGAGTTATGTTTTGTTGTATTCTACATGAAATTGCGCACATTTCCATATATAAAACTTTATGTAACAACTACTATAAAACGGTGCAAACATTACGACAAAGTGATGAAAGAATTTCCGAGATGTTCAATGCCGAAGTTACTGCGCTACATGGATGTAAGGAAAAAGTTTTTTTCAAAAATTCACCATAAATCGAAAGATTGTGCTAGAGACTTCCAATTTGTTGCAAAATGAAGGTAAATGATTGAATATTACTAGAATGTAAGAGTTTTAGCTTACAATTGCGTTTTTCAACCATTTTGGTCGAGTCAAAGTTGACCGAAGGTTGAAATTTTGGCACTTATGGTGATTTATATGAAAATATTTCCAAACTAATAAAAGCTACAACCATGGGTTGTTTTTTTGTTGTATTTTACATGAAATTGCACACATTTTCATATGTAAAACTTTATGTAACGACTAACATAAAACGGTGGAAAAATTACAACAAAATGACGAAAGAATTTCTGAAATTTTCGGCCGAGTTACCACATGGACGTAAGGACAATGTTTTTTTCAAAAATTCACCATAAATCGAAATATTGTGCTAGAGACTTCCAATTTGTTGCAAAATGAAGGTAAATGATTGAATATTACTAGAATGTAAGAGTTTTAGCTTACTATTGCGTTTTTCGACCATTTCGGTTGAGTCAGAGTTGACCAAAGGTTGAAATTTTTTGTAGTTGACGTACGGTACCAGTCGGCGTTTAAGGGTTAATATGATTGGTCATACAGTCGACCCTTGTTAAGATGGACTAATAGGAGGGCCAGGGTGTCCATCTTAACCGGTAGTCCAATTTAACCGGTTATACCTAATACATACCTATAAATATACTATATTTCATTATTTTTATAAAGAGTATGAATAATAAACTAATACAGAAACATTTGAATTACACCTCATAGTAAAAGATGAAAAATGAAGAATAAAACATGATAAAAATGATAGAATTCAGCTGCTTATGTCGATGTGTGAGCACTAACTACGAATGAGAGAGAGAGAGAGATAATTGTTATCCTTATGTTATGAGAAAGAAATTATTTATGAATTATTACAGAGAGAGAGAATCCTTTGACCTGCTATCAGCAACACTCCCCTTTCTTGTCATGTTAACTTAACATGTTTTACAGCTTTGCACTCAAGGTTCTCTTCAAAAGATCAGGGAATGATATTTGTTTGTTTAAAATACGTATCAAATACACAGTGTAAATTTTGTAATTACAATTTTATTATTATTATTATTGAATGAAATCGCTGCATCAGCTACATTGATCTTGTATAGAGTCTTCTCTATTTTCCTTATACTGTACCAGTTTTTCTCTGTTACCACAACTGGCGATAACGTGCCAATGTGATTCATCAGGATGAGTTAAATTTTCAGGATAGAGTAAGTCAAATATGGTGAGTATAGCCCGTAGGGTTATATACACATAAAGATTTTTATTATTTAAAATAATGTTATTTAATTTACTCATAAAAGCTTGAAAACTTATAATAATAATAATTAGGATGTTGTGCAAAGTCATTTTACTTTTATACTTGAACATGAATAGTTTTGTAAGGAGGACCAAGAGAGAGAACAAATATAATAGATGTTTATAGAAAGGAAACTTTTTAGGCTTATTTTTACATATTTTGAATTATCAGTGACTGTCTTATCCAATATCCGGATTAAAGGGGTCAGTTTTAACAAGGGTCGACTGTACTGGTATCTCTCATGTTCACTCATTATTGAGAAGTATACAAGAACAATACAGATTCCGCTAATGTCCTTGGAAATGAATTCCATCCTATCGCCAGTATCCCCAATGGATAATTAACACAGCATAAAGGGGGAGCTAGAGAGGCTAGGCAATAAAATAAAGACAAGCAAAGTAAAGTAAATGAAGTAAAATGTTTTACACGTGTAACTGGGAAAATCATGCAGTTGAACTTCCAAGTAATAGAGAAGTTGGTCAGCAAGATAGAAAACTGATAAAATATGAAGATATAAAGTAAAGAGAGATATTTAAATGTGAATTGAGGGGTTAAGTTTCCTTAGTATACCCCTCTTGCCAGCCACATGCCTCCACCCTAATAATGTTCTACACTAAAATCATGTGGTTTTAACATGGCAATCTCTTGCTAAGATGGACCGAATGGATATTCTCTGTGTAGGCACAGCAATTCCACAGACTGTTGGTCCCTCTGCCTGTGTGGCTGACATAGAAGAGAGACATGGAGGAACCCTATTTTAGTGCCTTGATAAGGAGTACCAGCTGATATGTACACCACTCAGTCTGTGGCAAAAGAGGAGTCCTGAGGTGATCAATATCTAATCTATCTTTTGCTGGATCAAGCTGAAAGGAAAGAAGGCACAAAACTCTGCATGGTTTCATGGGGACTGAAAGGCTACCTCCACTGGAGCTCATGAGTCCAGAACATGAGAACAAAACACGGGGAGCTTTCTGTTCAACCATGTGGCAAACAGATGAATTACCAATGATCCTACACAGGATGTATTGAACACTCCAATCCAAAGGCCTATCCTGGTGAATGGACTAGTCTGCCACAACATCCCTGCTACCCAGACCCAGAATGTGCCTGCCTGACAGTTCCAGTTCACCAATTTTGTGCACCTCCTATGCAAACTTACCAAGATGAAGGGAAATTATCTCCCCTCCTCATTGACATGTGCCACTAAAGTCACGCTGTAGCTCATCAAAATCACTAAACAGCCCATCACCTGTTCTTGGAGTGCATATAGTACTGGTAACAGTAGTCAGAATTTGCAAATGTTATGCTGCTGGTGAAGTCAATTTGACATCCACAACTCCAGAGAAACTATGTTCTCCAGGCATTCTTCTCACCTCTTTGTCATTGCATCTGAGAACAGATGCACCTCCCACATAAAGCTTCACATTGTGTAGCCATAAAAAACAAGCTTCTTTAATTCCTGGCTGTGAGGCACTGGAAGATGGGAGGATATTTGAAGGCTGACCAGTGCCATTTCATACACCAATAAAGTGAGTGCTGGTGGAATGCCATAGAGGAACAAGCATCTCCAAAAACATGTAAGTGAGAAATGCCTGCCAAAGCCAAGCTGGAAGCTCCTACCAAGACAAAAACCATGCTTTCACCTCCCTTAACTTGCTGATACAAAAACAAAAGTGCAGGAAATACCAGATCATAAACTTGCTCCATCTCAGCAAAACAGCAAACGCAGTCTGAATGACTGTCTCCCTTCAGTAAGCTCAGGAATAAGTCCTATGATCTCCCAAAAGTGCTTATCAAATTTAGCCAAAAACACAGGGGAAAAGCATGCACACAACTACAGCAGGAACTGGACATCTCCAAATAGGTCACTGGAGCAGGAGTAGAAACAACATTGGGAACAGAGCACCAGACTCTGGACAAGCCACGAAATTGCCCAAATGCCTTCACAATTCCCATGACTGTGACAGAACACCAAGAACAGATGTGGTGGGCACAGGTGCACAGTCACTGCCCATATCAGGGATGGACAAACTGCGTAGTGTGAGACTTCTGACCTGAAAGCTCCTTCCATGAATCAAAATGCCTAAGGAAAATGAGCAAGAACAGACCCATCAAGAGACAGAAGCCAAAAAGGACTGCTGAGAGACAACAGAGTTATAGGCAGTGTGTTATCCCCTGAACAAACTGCTGACCTCGTTTTGCCTTCTTTCACTTAGTTGCATACTTCACTCATTGTAATGGAGACCAACCAGAACACTCCCCACTAGTTGAATTAATAATGCAAGTTTGGCCACTGCAAAAAAAGCATAAAGAATGTCAGACACAGGCTTCATAAAGTGACCACATGCAACCTTTCACCCAGGACACCTACACTGTTCATAAGCACTGTCTGTTCCAAAGAGCAAAAACTCAAATAATCAAAAGAGCAATTCACAAAACTGTAACAAAAAATTTTATCGAAAGTCATGTAAGGAACATATCTACAAAACGGTCACAAAATTTTATCAAGAGTCACACAAAAATAATCCCCAACAATGTCAAGGAAATGGATCACAGCAGCAGGGTGTCTTCTCTTTACTGTGGCCAAAGAAAACATAAACTGAAGAGTACTGAGTGGCACTTATCCCCACTTCCCACCTACACACTGCTAATTACGCACTTGGTAATGATCTTCAATAGGCCAATTCCAGTTGGGTGATGAGAATACTCCTATACAAAAGACATGGTTTCTATGTCATAGGAACAAATGTTTTTACTGAACTTATCTTATGTGGCATTTTTATATTATTCTTAGGTCACTTTTGCAAAAACTAGGCTAAGTAAACTGCAAGACAGGCTTGGGTTCTCAGGTAGCCTGATAAAGGCCAGAATATCAATATAATTTCATTCTCATTTTACAGAAATATGTGCCTCCCTTGGAAATAAAATGCATAAAAGCTTCATACACATTCTCCTTTTTGTTTAAAGTGTTTCACACCAAAAATCTGACCCACACCCCCTCTTCCTCACCTAGAGCCACACTGCTACTCCACATCAAGTATTCTAACCTCTATTTCACTTTCTCAGTTCAATCTAATTCTTCCATAATTCTCAAGCTGTCCTCTTACATACAATTTCTAATGAACAGAAACAATTATTACCTTCAACAATTTCTTTGAAACTTTCCTAAAGGCAATCAGTCACTTGATGACTCTCTCCCACATCATGAAGCTTCTTACTGACAATCCCATTACAATAACTCCTTGTTACTTACCAATAAAAATGTTTACAAGAAGTTGTCTGACAGAAGGACTGTCAAGAAAGAAGATGAAGGTAGCAGTTCCTACTAACCAAGGTATGCCATGACACGATATCTGAAAGAACATTCTATGTACTGACATTTTAAAAACAATTTTAATTCTTTAATACAAACCCAGAAACTGAATGTGTTCTTTCATTTGTCAGTAAAAATTCTCAGACAAACATTCATCCACAAAAAATGAATCACTGTGTGTGCATAGAGAGCTTGCACAAAGCAGACCACAGGACTTGTCAAACTAGCACAGACTTCATGTCACTGTACCTCTAACATCAATGACATGGGGCCAAGGGGTGGAAAATTTAGTCTAAATTTTAGGTTTCTATTAACAAATTTTGGTTGATAAAAAACTTAATTAAATTACAAACCTATAACTCAAGAGTGGCAAAATCATTTAAGTACGGAGGAACTGAGAAGTCAAATCCCCAGACTTCACAAGGAACTACATGATCTGCCTGCACTTTAGAGTCACACCATAAGTTCTTAGTCCTTCTATATTGGGCCAGGTTTGAGTAACAGTACCCAGGCAACAGTGGTGTAATATGCCTGTAAAATGTATGCACTTGCTTATATAGCTTCCTATTTCAGTAGATCTGCATAGGGCTGAAAATAAGGAGAGGCATGTTTTAAAGATGCACCACAAGAGCACTCCATTTTGGTAAAATTTACTCAATTTCAACTAGAAGCAGATAAAAGTGAAAATTCTGTCATCTCGGATGCCATAACCAGTGAATTAGATGAGAAAAGTGCCTATATGTCTCCCCAGAAGCAAGGATAAGTTGCCCAGTTCCTACTACAATTCCTAACAACTAGGCATCAAACCACTTTTATCAAACAGAGGTCCTCTCTTTGATAAAAATTCACAAATTTAGTTTGGCACCTCTAACACGAAACCAACAATGAAGTGTATAGTATATAGTATAAAAATGGTATTTTCATTATAAAATAAGTTTTTAAATATACTTACCTGGTAGTTACATATATATAGCTTTATCCCGCCGATTCGTGCGCAGACGGCAGAAATTCAAAATTCACGGCAATCGCCCGATAGATGGTCAGGTGGCCATACCTGAGCGCCCTCTACCAGGTACTTAGAACCATTCCCAATTGTCCTCAGAAATTCCATGCCCCTGTTCTCAGAGGGGAGGAGGGAGGGACCTTTTATATATGTAACTACCAGGTAAGTATATTTAAAAACTTATTTTATAATGAAAATACCATTTTTAAATATCTAACTTCCATGGTAGTTACATATATATAGCTGATTGACACCATTGGTGGTGGGTTAGAGAACCAAAACACCATTGGGAATTCGTATAATTACTAAACACTAAATATTAGCTGTAAACATACTCTGGTTCTTACCTGATAAGGAAGCTGGCTTCATAATTATCCTGCCTCATTTGCCTGCATTCCTTGAGAGACCCAGCGACCCATCCAGGGGGCTGTAGAAAGTCTCTATGGGGCTGTCACACGGTCCTCGACCTTAACATGACTAGACCACCACCCTTGCTATCCTGGCATAGCCATGGACAAAGAGCTGACCACCTGACCCACTAAAATCACTAAATAACACACTCCATAAAACCTAACTTAGACTTGCAACCCCAGACTGTGGAAGGTTGCAACAACCTTCACAGACAACCTGTGAGTTCAAATCAAGAAAAAGGCAAGGGTATAATACAAAAAAAAAAAAAGGTTATAGGGTAGAGGCAGTAGTACCCTCTCCAACTACGGCGCCGGAGGCAACGTGACGGACCCAGGAACAGCAATCCTCATATTGGGTCTGTACTTCTTTCAGGTAACAATCTGCTGAAGATAGATTTGCTTCGCAAAAAAGTCGCTTCCAAAATCGATTTCATAGACCTGTTGTGTCTATAAGCCACCGAAGTCGCCACAGCTCTTACTTCGTGCGCTTTGACTTTGAGGATTGGGAAGCTTTTCTCGTCACATTCTTGGTGAGCTTCCCTTATTAAGTCCTTGATAAAGAACGCCAGTGCATTCTTTGATAAGGGTAACGAAAGGTTTCTTCACTGAGCACCAGAGGTGATCTGTCTGACCTCTCATGTTTCTGGTCCTCTGTAGATAAAATTTTAGGGCTCTAACTGGACAAAGGCCTCTCTCTTTTTCCTGTCCTACTAAATGAGACAGCCCTGGTATGGAAAAAGATCTGGGCCATGGTTGAGAAGGGTTCGTTTTTAGCGAGAAAACCAAGTTGAAGTGAGCAGACTGCATTTTCCCCATTGAAGCCTACTTTCTTGCTAAAGGCTTGTAGTTCTCCTACCCTCTTGGCTGTAGCCAAAGCGACCAGGAAAAGGGTCTTCTTAGTGAGATCCTTCCATGAAGCCTTGTCGAGAGGTTCAAACCTATTCGAGGTTAAAAATTTTAGGACTACGTCCAAATTCCAAGAGGGGTCGGGTTGTCCTTCCTCTTAACTGTCTCAAAAGACCTTATGAGATCCGTGAGGTCCTTGTCTCCCGACACGTCAATATTTCTGTGACGGAAGACGGAAGCAAGCATGCTGCGGTATCCCTTGATGGTAGATACTGCTAGGTTTCCTTGGGTTTTCAAATGCAGAAGAAAATCTGCCAGTTGAGTTAGAGAGGTACTGGAAGAGGAAATGTTATTTTTCCTGCACCATTCCCTGAATACGTCCCACTTTGATTGGTACACCTTGAGTGTGGACGTTCTCCTCGCTCTCGCGATGGCTCTTGCAGCTTCCCTTGAAAAGCCCTTCGCTCTTGCAAGTTTTTCGATAGTCGAAAGGCAGTTAGGTTGAGAGCGAGGAGATTTTGATGGTATCTCTCTATATGTGGCTGTCTGAGTAGATCGTTCCGACAAGGTAACGATCTGGGGGTGTCTACTAGCCACTCCATCACCTCCGTGATCCATGGTCTCATGGGCCAAAATGGAGCTATCAGGGTCATGCGGGCGTCGTTCGACTCTCTGAACTTCTTCATGACTCTGTCTAGGATCTTGAATGGAGGAAAAGCGTACATGTCTAGTTCCTCCCAATTCATGAGGAAGGCGTCCACTGCCACTGCTTCCTGGTCTGGGACTGGAGAGCAGTAGACTGGTAACCTCTTCGTTCTCTGTGTCGCAAAGAGGTCTATTGACGATTCTTCCCACAGATTCCAAAGCCTGTTGCACACATCGTGATGTAAGGTCCATTCTGTCGTGAGAACCTGTCTTCCTCTGCTGAGAAGATCCGCTCTGACGTTCTTTCTCCCTCTATGAAGCGGGTGATCAGAGTTAAGTTGTTCGTTTCTGCCCACAGCAGGAGATCTTTTGCTGCCTCGTAAAGGGAATCCAACGAGTGCCACCTGTTTCCTGATGTAGGCCAACGTTGTGGTGTTGTCTGCGTTGACCTGTACAATCTTGTTCTGGACCTTCTCCTGAAAGTGGACTAGTGCAAGATGAATGGCCACCAGTTCCTTGACATTTATATGCCATTTCTTCTGATGGTTTTCCCATAGACCTGAGATCTCGCCCTTCCCCAGCGTTGCACCCCATCCCATGTCCGATGCGTCTGAATACAACACTAGGTCGGGGTTCTTTTGTTGAAGTTCGAGGCCTAATTGAAGTTTTTTGGGTCGTTCCACCAACTCAAATGATTTTTGATTCCCAGAGGATCGGAATCCACGTCTCCAGATCTTGGCCTCTTTTCCAATAGCTTGACAGATGGAACTGAAGTGGACGTAGATGTAGTCTTCCCAGGAGACGAATTGTTCGATCGAGGAGAGGGTCCCCAGCAGACTCATCCACTCCCTCGCCGAACAGGTCCATCTCCCTAGAAAGAGCTTCACCTTTTCTAAGCAATCTAGAATGCGTTTCGGGGCTGGAAAAGCCCGAAAAACCACTGACTGAATCCTCATCCCCAGGTAGATGATGTCCTGTGAAGGCGTTAGCTGTGATTTGGCTAGATTTACTACCAGACCTAACTGTTGCGTCAAATTCATTGTAACTTGTAGATCCTCCAGACACTTTGCTTGCGATCTGGCTCTGATTAGCCAATCGTCCAGGTACATCGAAATCCGTATCCCTTTTAGATGTAACCAGTGAGCTACGTTCGATGCCACTCGAGAGAAAACGTAAGGAGCCGTGCTTAGTCCAAAACAAAGTGCTCTGAACTGATAGGTTGTCCCGAGATGCACAAACCTCAGATATTTTCTGTAGTTCGGGTGAATTGTGCGTGAAAATACGCGTCCTGTAGGTCTATCGAAACCATCCAGTCTTCCTGTCTGGTGCCTGCTAGGACTGACGCGAGATGTCTCCATGGCAAACTTGACTTTGCTTACATACTTGTTCAGTGGACTTACGTCCAGAACTGGTCTCCAACCCCGAGTTCTTGGGTACCAGAAAAAGTCTGTTGTAAAAACCCTCTGACGAGAGGTCCTTTACCTCTTCTATTGCTGCTTTTGATAGCATCTGGGTCACCTGTTCTTGAAGAGCTGCTGCTTTGCTCCCCAGTAAGTAGCTGTCAACTCTAACGGTTCTTGTGAAAGAGGGGCTTCCTTAGGAAGGGAATCTTGTATCCTTCCTTCAAAACTTCGACTGTCCATACGTCCGCTCCCCTTTGGCTCCACTCTTGCCAAAAGTGGGATAACCTGGCTCCCACTTGTGTCTGGAGGTTGTTGTGATCATTTCTTGGATTTGGGTTGCTGCTTGGGGTGCTTACGAAGTTGTCCTCCAGCAGCCATTCTCTGACTTCTCTCGAAAGGGCTCTCCCACGAAAGGGCTCTCCCACGAAAGGGCTGCGTAGGAGGAGCTTCCTTGTCCTTCCTGGCTAAAAAGTTTGCGGAAGAACTTTCCTAGCAGTCCTAGTGATCAGATCTTGCGTTGATTGTTGCGCAAGGGCTGCTGATAAATCCTTAACCAGCTCTGAAGGGAAGAGCTGTTTAGATAAGGAGCATACAACAGTTCAGATTTCTGAGCTATAGTCACTCCAGAAGACACGAACGAACACAGCATAGCTCGTTTCTTGATAACACCTGCTGTGAAAAGGGCGGAAAGTTCGACCGACCCGTCCCTCACAGCTTTATCGAGACAGGCAATAAGGTGCATTTGCGTGTCATTCTTCTGATCTGAAACCTCTGCAAGAGCTGCAAGAGTCCAGTCCATCAAGCTGAAGACTTCAATAGTTCTGAAGACGCCTTTCAGCAAATGATCCAACTCGAAGTGGACCACAGAACCTTGGCTTTTGTCATGGCTGTTCTCCGTGAAGAGTCAACGAGTCTGGAGAAGTCCCCTTGGGAGGAGGCAGGAACTCCCAAACCGAGAGCTTCCCCAGTCTCGTACCACACGCTGGATCTAGAAGCCAATCTTGTCGGGGAAAGGAAAAAGTTGTCTTTCCTTGTTCCTTCTTCTTCAAAATCCAATCATTCAGTGTCGAAAAGGCTCTCTTCACTGATTTGGCCAACACTGTCTTCTTGAATGAGGAAGACTTCTGGGGTCTACCCATCAAATATTGCGAGGAGGACTCCAGGTACGGCCTGTTGAAAATCGTTAGGAAATAAGTCCGCCAAAAGAGTAAGAAGTCTTTTCAGATCAGCGGCATGAAGAGTTTCTTGAGTTTCCTCTTCCGAGATCTCTTCCAAAGGATCCGCTATTTCCGATGTCGAATGAGTGGGAGAAAGCGTGTGTATCGTGCTGCTTTGCGTGCGTCACGCATGCGTCCAACTTGCTGCGAGGGAGCTTCACGATCCTTGTCCCCTCCCGTCACTCGTGCGGCTTGTTGCGGGAAGCGTCTATGAGCGCTGCAACTTGCCGCGAGTTTTGCGTCTTGCTGGCTGTTAGCGTCTTGTTGTTCTGATTCTTGCCTTACCCTCTTCTTGGGTCTGTTGACGTCCTTAGATTCCTTCTTGTGTGTTTCTTCTCTTAGTCCTTGCGACTTGTAAGAGTCAAAAAGAGACGCAAGGGACTGCTGGACTTCCGACAAGAACTTTACTTGAGGTGCCACTTGCTGCTGGGAAACAACTGGAGATGGCACTGCACCAGCTTCCACAACTTCGGAGACTCTAGCTGGGATCTTTTGATGAAGAGGTGGTGGCGCAGCTTGCGACACGTCCCATTCTGGGGGGCGGGGAGAAGCGTGAACTGAAGTAATGTATACATCTTCTTCCTCCGGCGAGATATGCGTCTTACGCCTCTGTTTAGGTGCAGAAACGCCGTCTTCTTCCGACAGGAATCTCTCTGAGAGCTCCATTTGCTGCAAGAGGGTTGTTGGAGCGGGAAGGGGACCTGCGTCTCTTGATAGGTCTAGATTCTAGTGATTAGACGCCAACCACGTCTGGGTCTTGCGTCATCCGAGGAAGACGAACACGTCCTCATCTCGCCTTTCCTGCGGCGAGGGGAGCGCCCTGGGATGCGTCAACAGGATCGCTCGAGGGCGTCCGCTCGTTGTTCAACGTCTCTCACCTCCCTTAGCCTGTCGACGTTCCTTCTCCCAGGGGTTGGGGAGCATGGAAGAGGTCTAGGGCTAGGAGCGTGACAGACACGAACGGACGCACCCTCCACTGCACTAACACTGTCACCGAACTTTTGCTGCAAACTATGCACTGCCCCCCACATCACTTCCCTATCCAAAGAAAGGGATTGCACAGAAACTCCTATGGCCGAAATAGCAGCCATTATATCCTTTAAAGACGGATTACTTACTCCCGACTCCGCAGGGAGGATCGGGTACTATAACCTTAGGGTTAGGATCAGGAATATTAGTATCAGACAAGTTAGAAAGGACTTGACTATCAGAAGACCTAGCTGAAAGGACACTGGAAGATCTAGCTCTCCTAATTCTGTCCTTTTCCAATCGCCTCACATAGCGATCATACTCTCTCCACTCTTTCTCGGACAAACTTTCACACTCCTTGCATCTATCATCAAATGCACACACATGATCTCTGCATTTCTTACAAACTGTGTGGGGATCAAGAGCAGCCTTGGGAAGCCGGTTCTTGCATCCCCTAACACACATTCTAACAACAGGGTCAGCCATCTTGAAAAGCAAGTACAAAGAACAATTGTTACAGTCAGAAACCGACCAAATAGGCTAACAATGAGAAAAGAAAAATCCAGGGAAAATCCAAAATCAGCAAAAGCCATCAACAAAAACCAAACAAGTAATGGGTACTTCACCAATTGTAGTACAGCAAACCAAAGTAGAGCGAATTTCCAACGTGTTGATAGAACGACGGCAGGGAATTTCTGAGGACAATTGGGAATGGTTCTAAGTACCTGGTAGAGGGCGCTCAGGTATGGCCACCTGACCATCTATCGGCGATTGCCGCGAATTTTGAATTTCTGCCGTGCGCGCGACGAATCGGCGGGATAAAGCTATATATATGTAACTACCAGGGAAGTTAGATATTTAAAAATAATGATTTTTATGATCAAATAAATTTTTTAGGTACTTACCCTTCATCGTTAGCTTTAGTTGTGGCTACTTGGTGCAGGTTTGACAAGTGTTAAAATTGAAACAATTGTTAACAAGCAAAAAGCTCCCAATAGTTACTCCCCCACCCTTTAGGGGGAGGGGTTAAGACGGCAAGTGTTTTGGTTCAACAGTTGTCTCTTAACCTCCTAAGAGGGGAGGAGGGAGGGATCTCAATCATGGAAGATAGGTACCTAAAAAATTGATTTTATCATAAAAATAATTATTTTTGAGGTGAAACTTACCATCCATCTTTAGCTGACTCCAACACTGCGTGCTGGAGGAGGGCCAGAGATTTCATTATAACCAAATTATCAGATATTAGAAATATCCTTACTGCTGCTTACCTGATGCATATGATCCCATGGCAAGTACTTGTCAGAGAGGATCTTCATCAAGTGAGGTCAACTATTAAAAGGTGGAATGTGGACCCTGAATATAGCCATTGGTTGAGACTCTGCAATGCAAAATGGCAAGTTTAGGCTCTGTGCCTCAGGCCTGCAGGTTTGATGGGAGCTAAAACCTAAACTAAACACGATCCCTAAAGATTTATCGCCTACGTAGCTGAGTTGCTGTGGCATCTCACACCCAAAAGAACACCACCATTTTCTCACAAAAAAGGTGGTTCTAGATCAGCTCAGGGTAACTTTCTCCAGTGAGGAGTAATGGCTCGGCAACATTAGTCCAACATTATTTACTCTAATGAACTTCAATTGTCCCTGCCTAAGAGAAACAAAGCTATTACAACTAAGCACAATCCTGCAGTCAAAATAAAGTAGAGTATCACATTACCATGTACGAACTCCAATACATAAGGTTCCTCACTTACCCAAGATGGGGTCAATAGTGAAAACCTATACGTACCTGTTCGTAACACAAAAGGGGAAGACTAGAAGAAATCTTCCCTGCTGCAACTATAGGCACTAGTGTACGTCAGTCCCTTTTGGATAAAGACTGTTCTCAAGCAGTTAGGAAAGAACACAGGGTTACACCTCCATTGTGCAGCCAAGACTTGACAGTCTAGAGAGGGGTGCTAATGAAGCCTAATCAATGTAGTTGTCGTTCTGACACTGTGCACTTTCGCCAACAAAAGGGGACAATCCTCTGGAGACAATGCATGGTGTGTTTCCAGGATTAAGGGTTAATAAAAAAAAAACCATGGCATCTAAGACCTAGGAACCTAAGGATTCTTGACAGTGCAAAATAGGTTCTTACACTGCTTCCTTAATGGTTAAGATGGCAGGTATAAATTCCTATAGCCCTAACAGGGCATCAAAATAACTCCTTTACGGGAGTCAAGGTCTCTAAAGCTGGGATAGAGAAAACCCTTGGAAGAGCTTTGGTCTTGACATCATCTTAGCATGAAAGGATGCATTAAAAGATAGTTCTGCTTCAGTATGTTAACACTCTACTAACAAATAAATAGCATGTAACCCACTTACTCTTCTGGCCGAAGCCACTGTCCCAGAAGGAGTGTTCTATGTAAAAGCCTTGAGAGAAGCCTCTCTCTAGGGTAGAAAGGAGGGCCACTAAGGAGTCTTAAACCAAAAACTAGGTTTCATAAAAGCAGCTTGGCAGAATTTCAGTACTCCAGCTGAAAAGCGTGAACAGTTTCGCTTATCTCAGCATGGATTATAGCCTAGATGTAGGAAACAGACAATCCTTCGTCATTTCTCAAGAAGTGCAGACCTTAAACATTGTTAATCTTGTTAATACAGGAATGCAGACAGGGCCTGCCTCTGAACTTGCATCATAAGCTATTCAGCTCCACCTACACTGAACAAAAATTAATATATGAAAAAAGTCCGTGATTGACGAATAAAAGTCTTTGAAGCTCAGGAGCTAAACAACAGTTCCATGAGGTTAGCCGAAGCATTTCGATATTTCTGTAAGGCTTTTTCCCTTCCCTGCCTGATGAAGCAGATTACTATGGAGGTAGTGCCTAGGAAATCTACTGAAAAGTGGAAGGGCCAGGAACCAAAGCATCCTCTGCCACCAAAGTGCAATTAGAAACACGGTGGAGTTCCTGGCAGTCCTCAACCCTAGAGTACCCCCTTCAACAGTGGAAACATAAGGAAGGCATACACAAATAAGTAATGAATGTCCAATCCTGAATTGGGGAAACAAAGATTCAGCTTAGCCGTTAAGAGATCAACAAGGAGTTGCTGAACACACTCTTATTGCCATGCAACCTATAGGGAAAGATCAAACGCAAGAAAGTACCTGTCCTGGATGACTTAACGTGTCCACCAAACATATGGTCAGCCAGTAAACAACTGAGGCTAATGTACCATATTCTTCTCCACTGTCCAGAGGCTAAAGTTCTGATGATTTATGCCCCCTACCTTCTAATATAAGCTAGAGAAGGCATGCCCAAGGAGACAGAAATTACTCAAAACCCTTCTGGCTAACCAACAACTCCTTGCAGTTAATGAGAAGACTCGTTTCTACTGGTGGCCACACCTACATGCAACACTCCCAATAACCACAAACCCCCTCCTCGTCTGAAGCAACTGCATACAGTAGGAGGTCTGGGTTCAGGGACTGTAGGGAAGCAAGAAGCAATACTAAGGACAATGACCAACGAAGGAAAGGGATCCATTCTTGGCTCTAACCTACAACTCAAGGTCTGGCCAAGTCTCAATTCATGCCAATGCAACTGAAGAGGTAACACCCGAAGTCAAGTACTTGGAACTGACTTCTCCACAGAAGACAAGTGGCTTAGGCAAAACAACCAGCATCCTAATAGGGGGAAGGCACCCTGAGGAGGAGAACTCTCTCATGATTAACAACAGATTGTCTATTCGAGCCTGTGTCTGAAAACCTTGAACAGATAAGAATCAATCCCCATGCCCAGGTAGGTCACTCTTTGCATAAGTTAGAGAGCATAAGGCCTTGCCAAGTACAGGCTCTCTTGTCCTCACACAAACCCTGTGGACTTCACAAAGATAATCTGTGCCCAGATACAGAAGTAACTTACTTCTAATAAGAAACCAAACATGAAGGGGATAACACCCCAACAAATACTTGGGGCAAGGAACTGAGCCCGAAACCAAGAGCTCGACATTCATATCTTTCCACCAAAGACAAAGAGAAGGTACTTCCAGAAAGTTGGTGAATGGGGACATGAGTACACGCATTGCGATGCACCCATAAACATTCATGTCCTTTCTCCACGGAGGTTGACAACATGGAAAAATAGAAACAGTAGGCCACTGAGGTTGAAGCCTGTACGTGTAGGGCCATCATCCAAACTCCTACGCCTGGCATTAATACCCTGTGTAAAAAGGCCAGCAAGGTAGCTGTTACTTCCTCTAAAGCTGTCTTCTCTAATGGAGAAAAGACTTCCTGACCAACAATTGTCTCTTCTCTAGGGTGCTCTGTATGACTGAAAGGTTGAAGAGGCAGTGAATTCCTAAAAGGAATACAAAAAAAACCTTCCAAGGAACTTCCTATACCAGGGTGTATACAACAAGTGTTCCTTCACTTGAGAGAAGAGGTCCAATCTGGAACCACCGGCACACAAATCCTCAAGGAGCTAATCAGATTTAGGAATCTCGATATAGTGGAAGAAATGCACAACCCACTTTGGTAGAAGAAAACTGGATCCTTGCCGCCAAAAAACAAAAAAAACACTTCTTCCCTCCTGAGCCTGGAAGGAAGACTGGGGAAGGAGGTAGAATTGCCTCAAAGTGTGTTTACAGAAAGAGAAAGAGGAGGGATTTCCCTCAGTGGACTGGGAGAGGAGGAGAAAAGTACTAATTCGGTCTTCAGTGTCTCCCCCAGTCCCCGTAGCCATCGAAAACAGGTAGCTTCTTGTCTATTTCTTCCCAAAGGATGAGCTGAGACACAAGCAAGTTCACCTATCCCATCCAAAAAAAAAGGCCCTGTTAAGGAAACAAAAACCTTCAGGGCTTAGCAAGGATCCCTGGCCCAAGGAGGGAGTCTGCCAAACTCCTACAAACAGGAACAGTATCCAGCACAAAGCACTGAAGAGAGTAGCTTCGATGACATTAGCCAAAGTTAATACATTCCTGGGCTCCTAAAACGAGAAAAAAAACTGCCGTGTGGACTTGCCGCCTGCCATCCGGACTGACAGACAACCTCGCTGACTCGCTGCTGGCTTCAGATTCGTGCGAACTCCCAGACACTGTACAAACTCAACACTGTTTACAGAAACTCACAGACTAACAGGAGAAAACTAATATCTGGCACACTGAGCCTAAGCTTTAAAAAGTCCATAAAAAAAATACAAAAGAATGGGCACTGAGAAACAGCGGCCTACTCAAAACAAACTAGGACCATCAGTGATAAAAGCTGACTCTGATAGCCTAACTACAAACCAAGGGCTGCTAGTGATGGATGCAGGCGCGACACCATGCACGCTAGCAGGAGCGAAACCTTGCGCTAGCAGGCGTGGCACCTTGAACCCTGGCAGGTGCTGCGCCTTGCACCCTGGCCAGTGTGGTGCTTTTGCTGGCAGCACTCACAACCGAACACGATCGGTTATCTGGCTCAATCTAACTGTCCATGGAGGACTGAAAGCAACGACAGGAGACACAGGACACAGTCCTTGAACATCCTGGAATATTAGTCCTCATTTGGAAACACCCGGAACTATCAGGCCTGTTGACAAGTGGAGCCAGTGGGACAGGCCAAGGCTGCATCCACGGAGCGGCCAAAGGGACGAGGGACACTGTCCCTGCCAGTGCAATGGACACATACATGTAACGACTCAAATAGTTACATACAATTCAATTCTAGACTTAACCGAATCCATGTCATACATTAAATTTAGCCTACTACCTCATCTACTATTTGGGCGTAGGATCTATATCTACTAAGAAGAAACTACTGTATAGACTTATCTCTAACTTCTTGACCAGGTGTTAATTCTAAAGAAAACCTAGATTCAAGACTGTTCTTTTACTCTCTCCAAGTCTAACTTTTTTCTTCTAATTAGGCAATTTATTCTCCTTAACTCTTCCAAAGACCAAACCTTGCAATGATCACGAAGGTGTCTGAAACGTAAATTATTTCTAAATGATCCATGTTAGTTCATGCGTATGTACGTCAATTACTTAATATGCATGTCAATTATCAATCTGGTCTTGTAACTTACCTTACAAAATCTAACAGATTTCAGGGAAGATAGAGAAGAAGGATCCTTATTGCCAAATACAGACCAAAACCATATGATCAATCATTAACCCAGAAAACAAATACGAATTTTAGTTAACTTGTCTATACGTATGACCACTTTCACCGACGAGACGAATGATGAACTAAAACATTCACAGTCTTAACCGCTCCCCCTAAAGGGTGGGGGAGTAACTACTGGGAGCTTTTCGCTCGTTAACATTTGTTTCAATTTTAACACTTGTCGAACCTACACAAAGTAGCCGCAGATAAAGCTAATAATGGAGGGTAAGTTTCACCTCAAAAATCAAAGATGTCAATAAGCTCAATTTTATACAGGCTAAACTAAAATACTCCACCATCTTAGTTAGTTCTTGAAATATCAGTCCTACACAATTAGACATAAATCCATGAATGAGCAAGGATCCTTAGCATTCTGTGTATGACCTGAAAATGATGGTATGATGTAGAATGGTCTCCTTTTCCAGACATCTACAGCTTGGTGATGAAGTCAGCCTTCTTTGGGTAAATCCTCCTGACAAGTAATGTAGCTCCTTTACTTATTTCAAAGATGCAAATGCAAAGAAAAATTGTCTTCAGTGCAACATCCAGAAGAGAAGCTACATAGCTCCAAGAGTTCACAGAGAACCTTAGTATGACTGTAAAACCAGAGAGATATCCTTTTGGAGTTTTCAAGGTGTCCATATTCTGTTTTGGGACTTCCTTAAAATGCTTGCATAACTATGATGAATCTGCTGGGAATGACAGATCTGTGTCCCAGGCCTTAGTGATCTGGGATAATGGAGATCTGGGATAATGCAGATCTATAGCCATCTATAACAGAAACTGGTAGGCATTTAAGGCACTGGAGAAACAACAGGAAGTCTGCTATCTGGGAAATATAGGCACTGCTTGATCAATACATCTATTATACCATCCACATAAGATCTTCCATATGACTGCTACAACTGAGGAGTGGAACAACTACATGGCCTCATGACTGCCTTTCAGCCCTTTCAAAAAAAAAAAAAAACCATAATGTCTAAAGCGTTGCTGGAATACCTCGAAGCATGAAGGTTAAGAATCACTACTGGAGAGCTCAGAGTCATGGGGTACAGCCTCACCTTCTTCTTATCCTAAATTTGTGCAAAGTGGGATAAAGTGCAAGGTTTTGTTGAAAAATATCATCCTGAAAAAGCATAAACTAATTGTATTACATACCTTTGAATGCCAAAGCTATCTCTCAATTTAAGAATATTTTAAAACCCAGTAAAAAACAAACATCATTAGACAGGCTTTTAGTGAGAAAGGAACAATGAATGTCAAGAAGAAAGCAGCAGAAATAGCAAATTTTTAAAGTAATTTTTATTTTTCCTAGGTATAATTACCACAGCTTTCATAAATGGAGTAACCAGTGCTTGTTGTGCTTTGGCCGGATGTACTGACCAATAAAAAAATTCCTATTGGGTAGGCCTACTGGCATCGCCGTAACCTCTACGGGCCTAGCTAGTACATTGTGGGTGCTAGTTCGCTCACATACGGATTCCGAGCCAGGAAGAAAAACAGGGTAGATCAGCCAGACAAGGGGAGGCTGAGGTGGGTACGCATATACTTAGGGATACGAACCTGCAATTTCATAAATGGCTTCCTTCTTCCCAAGACTTGTATGATCTGTTGAAGTTCATGTCCTGAGGAAATAGACCTGTTACTCCCTGCTCCTGTGGGAATTTGAACCTTTTGTGAACTTGGTTTGACCTGGTGGGGTTGTTGGTATAGTGAGGGGTGTGGAGTGCCATTTGTGGGGATCCCACAAATGGCACTCTACACCCTCACTATACCAACAACCCCACCAGGTCGAAATAACCAAGTTCACAAAAGGTTCAAATTCCCACAGGAGCAGAGAGTAACAGGTCTATTTCCTCAGGACATGAACTTCAACAGATCATATAAGTCTTGGGAAGAAGGAAGCTTTGTAGTATTCACCTCTTTCCTCCTATTTTTCCTTCGACAAGCATTTGATGGTTGGCCCTGTTACTCTCCCATGGCCCCCACCAGGACATAAGGGGGTCTTTAAGCAGAGCTCCTCCTGCAAGACTCTACATTCCTTATGGCACCTGCTGGGCAGCAACTGTGGCGACCAGGTTAAAGGGGTCTTGGGTCTTGAGAGGCAAGTCTCTGCGCTAGAAAGCAGTGAAGGTGGACTGCCTCTTCCACACTCCTGCCTTCATCACGTGGAGGATGGAGATGTTTTTCCTATAGACAACCAATGGTCCTATCCCTCAGAAGTTGTGGGCCCTCACTTTCCTCGGGGGTTCCCCATCTTCTCAGGCACCAAAGTACTCCTTGGCATGACTTCTTACAACCAAGAGATAGTGTTTTTCAAGACCAACTTCTTCTTTCAGCCTTTACTAACAAACAGCCTCTTACAATGTGGTCAATATGGGGCTGTCCATTTTAGGTAAAGTCTGACAGCACTCACTAGGTAAAAGAGCATTCCATCCTTGTCTCTAATGACAAAGTCTCTCAAGGATGGAATGGAGAATCTCTCGAACTTTAAGTCAAGGATCACTAGGTTTGTGTTTTGGCCACAAACTCTAAAGACAAGGAGGACCAAGCCCCTGATGCAAGACTTTGTAGGAGAGACCATGAAGCTCTCCCACTCTCTTGGCTGAGGCAAGTGTTAGGGCCCTGTCTCCAGCCATCTTCTGGGGCTTGTAAGGGGGGCCTCGCAAACTTGCCAAGGCCCTTTAACATCCCACACAGGGAACTCAACTTATCTACGGGGCACATCCTGATAACCTTAATCAGGGCCAACATAACGACCAGTGGGTCGTTATGCAGGTTCTTTAATATACTCAGGACGGGGCTGTCATGACTGACGGCAGATGCAACAAACAAAGGAGGGAAAACAACAAAAACAATAAAATGAGCTTAAAATTAATTTATTTACAAGTGAGTCAGGTCTGGCAAAAGATAAAACCATAAATACAAAAAAACCAAAAGGCAGCACTAAACAAAATCCAGTTAAAATAAACAAAAAAAGTAGCTTTAAAAAAAAAGGCAAAAATAAACAACAGCAGGCAGAAAAAAAAATACCAAACATACGTCCTCCATCGGGTCACCAAGACAGCCCTCAGCTGCACAACAGGAACAAGACCCCACAAACCAGAATACCCCGATGGAGACGCCAGGACAGCCACACGCTGTCATCAGGATGAGCAGCTCGTGGTCACACGACTACTCATGGTCACACTCCACCTCACGCCGTGCTCCACCGTAGCCGTGCTCCAATTTGCTGCTCATAAACTCGACCAACGCCGACTCCAAAAACTGGCTTGCTGCCACTGCTACCTTTGCTGCCCTACCAGACCCGACTAGAAAGAAAACGGCAGCTCACCGACAGAACATCAAAACAAAAAAACTTGAAGGTAAGGAGGCAGCAATCCACAAAGGGAAAGCGGGGAACCAGCAGTTCCATAAAACCATCCTTAACGTGACACCTCCCCCTAAAAAAAGAAAAAAAAAAAGACTCTGATCCCCTGAACAATCCGCCAGCCAAAACAGAGCCGCCCTGTCACAGTCGCCATTGTAATGACCCCACAGGTTCTTTAATATACTCAGGACGGGGCTGTCATGACTGACGGCAGATGCAACAAACAAAGGAGGGGAAAACAACAAAAACAATAAAATGAGCTTAAAATTAATTTATTTACAAGTGAGTCAGGTCTGGCAAAAAGATAAAAACCATAAATACAAAAAAAACCAAAAGGCAGCACTAAACAAAATAAAGTTAAACAAACGATTAACGTTCTAAACCTTAAAATTTAAATAAAAGGCAAATAAAAACAACAGCAGGCAGAAAAAAAATACCAAACATACGGGGTCACTAAGACAGCCCTCAGCTGCACAACAGGGACAAGACCCCACAAACCAGAATATCCCGATGGAGACGTCAGGACAGCCACACGCTGTCATCAAGGATGAGCAGCCGTGGTTTCATGGTCACACTCCACCCACGTCGTGCTCCACAGCCGTGCTCCAATTTGCTGCTCATAAACTCTCAACGCCGACTCCAAAAACTGCCTGCTGCTGCTGCCACTGCCGCTACCTTTGCTGCCCTACCAGACCCGACTGGCGAAAGAAAACGGCAGCTGAACATCAAAACAAAAACTTGAAGGTAAGGAGGCAGCAATCCACAAAAGGGAACGAGCGGGAACCAGCAGTTCCGCCAAACCATTAACGTGACAGTTTCCAAGAGGAGGATAAGCCGATGCCCACTGGTCTGAACACCTACACGAGGGTTGCCCTGTATCCTTCCACCATGACCACCAAGAGGTTCTTCTGCTGTAAGTGACAAGGAAGTCAGCCACCCTTTGTAAAGAGGCAGTGAGTGGAGAAAGGCCCCTTAGATGGCACCAATCACAAAAGACAACCCATTTCCCTTGGTATACATCTGCTGATGACAGCCTAAGGGTGTTGGAGGCTACCCTTGCAGTGTCTCTCAAATAGCCCTTCTTTTGCAGGAGTTGCTTGGTACCCTCCACTTGGGACGTTGGAGGGAGCTCACTACTTGATGGTGTCTCCTGCTGTTTCTGTACAAGAAGGCTGGGAGTCCTTAGCACACTGACTACCATAGCCAGAAGGTCAACATACGACTCTGTCTGGGGCCAGGTGGTGGCCACCAATGCCATCCTCAGACCTTGGGATGTGCAGAGTCAATTCAGGACCTCTCTCTGCTGACTGAAGGGGGACAAGCATACATATTCAAGTTGTCCCTATGGTGTTGCATCACAGCCCTTGGGTCTCGTAACAGAGAGCAGTAGAGTAGGAGTTTGGTGTTCCGTGGCGAGCAGATCGATCATCAGGCCTGCCCACAACTGCAGGAGGGAAGTCACTACCCCATGGTGCAGCAACCACTGTCCCCATAATCTGGTTTTCTTTGCTCAGTTGGTCCACCACCACATTTCTCTTCCCAGGGACATATTGTGCTGGCAGATCTACCCCCACTTCTTCCAACCAGTCATGCAGTCACACCACCAGTGCACAAAGCTTGGGAGATACCATCCCTCCTTGCTTGTTGATGTAGACCACTAAGGAGGAGTTGTCACTCATCACAACAACCGAGTGGCCCTTTTCTTCTGTTAGAAATGCTGCATTGCCAAGCGCAATGGTCTTATTTTGAGGAGGTTGATGTGCTAGCACTACTCCTCAGTCCCCAAAATCCTTGAAATGCACTCACCATTCAAATGAGTTCCCTACCCACTTCGGGAGGCATCAGAAAATACCAACATCTTTTGGGGCAGTTTGTTGAGAGATACTCTTGTTGGTGACTGATGGGGTCCAGTCACCACGAGAGGTCCTGTCTCATCTCCATCACTAGGGATCTGTTGTTGTGATGACTTCTGTGGCCTCTGCCAACACTCCTTTGGTTGCCACTCCAGGGACCAGATGTGCACCCTTCCTCTGGGCACTAGCTTTTCTACAGAGACCAAGCAGCCTTTCAGTTTTTGCCACCGTCTCACTGACTGTGTGAGCTCCATCAAGAACTTTTTTGCCACCTTTTGCAGATTCTCTACCCAGGTCAGGGCTGGGATGTTCACTGGCATTGTGTCTATCCACATCCCCAGGTACTCAAACTCTGCTTGGGGACTAAGTCAGACATCAACAAGTTCAAGAGGACCCTCAATAGTTGGCACAACATCAAGACCTTGTTCCTCTCTCTCTCTTCAACATCTGAATCAAAGTGGCAAGGATTGGCTAGTTGTCCAGGTACCAACACAGCTGTATCCCTTGTGAGTGGGCCCAGTAGGATATCAGGTGGAACACCCAGGTGAACACCTGCAGAGCTGTTGCAAGTCTGAAGCAGGGGGCTCTCGAATGGTATGTCATCTCATGACAAACGAACTATAGATACTTCCTTGATATGTGGTAGATTGGTGTGTGGAAGTAGGCATCCTGTGGATCAATGATTATCTTATAGTCTCCCTTTCTTCTAGAAGCCAACACTAACTGCACAGTTTCCATTGAAAACATAGTCCGCTGCAGGAAGCTGTTAAGGCCAAAAGGTCTGCAACCAGTCACCACCTCCCTGAGGACTTCACCAGAAAGAGGTGGCTCTAAAACTGGTGAATGTTCCTCCACCATCTCTATTCCACCTCTACCTGGAGGGCCCTGTCCTTCGTCAATCTGGTCTTGTATTCTGAAAATGCGATCAGGTACAAGGACAGAGGGAGGGCTTTTCCTTTGAAGGGAAGTCTGTAGCTCTCCCTGAGGACCATGAGTGTCCATTCCTTCACCCCATAATTCTGCTACATCATCCAACACTCCACTAGGCTATCCCCCCCTACCCCCACCCATGGCAGATGGGATGAGGGGGGAGGGAAATCTTACTTTGTCTGCCTCAGTTGTCGGGAGGTCCTACAGGGATCAGAAGGGCCTGCTCTAAGCTGTATAGTCAACCTCTGCCCAAAGACTCTAGGCTAATAGCTTTGTTTCACTTATAACACCTAGGAAAGCATGTTGTCCCAGGGTCCTCCCACTTCATCTTGACCACCTTCTGCACTTTCTCCAGTGGGAACAAGTGAGGGGTGTCAAGGATGGGGTTATTTCTGAGGTTCAACCAATTCTCCCAAGACATCTGGCAGGGCATAATGGAGCGGATGGCCTCCCTCTTCTTGAGGATGGTGTTGGCTTTCTGTTTGTGTAGATGTTATTGTATTTTTAAGGGACAAAATAAAAGTGTAAATCATATGTTTCAAAAATATTCTACAGTATACAATAGTAGTGTACCTACCTCATTGTGCACTGTGTATTAGCAAATAGTGTATGTATATCTCGTTACATAAATGGGAAAATGAGGTAGTTAATTTTGGTTTACTGTAACATCAAGTTTTCACTTTAAAGTGTGTTGGTTGTTATTTATAAACATACTTAGTGTATACAGTTATGAGGTATTGGCAAGATAGGTGGTTAAGCATAAAAAGTTGCAATTTTATACCTGCAGAGTGCTTTTTCACCATACTGTATACTGAAATTTCCATTATCTTGCAGGGCCATGGACGTATGATCCAGACATGAAAAAGATCACTGTACAGTACTGTACTGGGTGGTAATACAGTACACTTGAAATTATCATTAACTACGAGTATTGTTGCAAGGATTACAGCTATGGTTCCTACTTTTACAAAGGTAAAATTAATATATTCTGCTGAGAAAGAGCCGTAAGAGTTTTGCTTAATCAGGGGTTGTAACATAACTATCAAGTAAAGTAATACATATTTAAATTAGATTTGCCTAAACACATTTTCCTTTTATTTATAGTATGAAAAACCCCAATATTCAAGTTAACAGAGGGGTTTGTTATAATATGAAACTCTTTATAACATTTCTCAGATTGGTTTAAAATTAAGCCACGAGGTTAAGCACAAAGGGGATTGCAAGTCAAGGCCATTACTTCACCATATATGAGGAATGTCTGGCTATACAGTCACATTATTCCTTGCACCGTAAACCAGATTATCTACATACTATAATGAAAAGGTATCGGCTAATAATTTTAAATAAGAAAATATCTAGTCATTACTATAATTAAAAAGGGAAGTCAAGGCTAGTTTATAGGTAAAGCTTATATATTGACCTCACACAGCAAAACAACCATGTACTTAACTTTGAATTAATTAACCTTACTTAAAATCTTATTGTACTGTACTGCACAAAATTTTATATTATTACTTGTATTTAACCTACAATTTACTTTTTTGTTTTCATTTTGCAAATAAATTCATATGCTCACTGTCATTGTCAAATGTTATCCATCAACAGCAGAAGAGATGGAGGGCAGTGTTATAAAAAATTTTGTTGCTATACAGTACTGAAGCAACTTTTGTTTTCTCTTGTAAATTACAGTAAAATAATTATTTAAAAAGTGTTTTCCTGCTGCCCTAATTACATGTTTCGTCTAAGTTTTTTATTGCATACTGTAGCTATGCATTTCAATATCATTAAATGCTCACAACATAAATTTTTTTCCCGAGATTCCCTCTGAAACTGGAGGGCTCCTATATAATTTATAGATAAGGGAAAATAAAGAAACACCCTATAAAGACACTTCTCTAAGAACTTGAACTTATAATTTAATTTGTACAACAGTTCCAATGAAAGAATAAGATTTATGTAAAGCCATTCCTATAAAAGATAGATTCCATGTTAAAGCAAAGACGCCTCTCGGTCATTACCTTAACTAGATTGGAAGAAGCCAACCTAAAAATCATATAAGGATTTGAAGCCAACCTAAAAAACATATAAGGATTTGATCATGTGGGCTATTTTATCAAATCAAAATTACCTGAGTGTGTCATTCCTTTTGATATGACGAATTCCACATTCCAACGTTGCACCTGATTTGTTTTAATTTGTTGCTATAAGGGTCATTACTCCATATACTTTGCCATTTACTGATTATAATGGGTTTTAAACATTATACATAATCACTAATATGATTACAGGCAGTCCCTGGTTATCGGCAGGGTTCCGTTTCTGAGGGTGTGATGATAACCGAAAATCACCGCTAACCGAAAATCGTCCATTTTCAGTGCTTTTCGGGGGTTATCAGCGCCGAAAAGCGCCGATTTTCAGTTATTGGCGCCTCTGTTAGGTATGTATTGGCGCCAATACCCAATTATTGGCCCCAATAAGTGGAAATTGGCAATTTTTGGCGCCGAAAATTGCCGATTTTCGTCGCTAGACAAGCCCCATAAAACTGGATCGCTGTTAACTGAGCCCGCCGTTAACTGGGGACTGCCTGTAGTGATCTTGTCAAAGTAGTTGGCTGGTTTATCAGTTTTTCATTTCCTTTAATCCCTACAATGGCAGGAATCCAACGCATTTTGACATTTTTACCACCTTCATAAAATCTGTAAAGAGAAAATTTAATTTCCTGAGAAAGGATATTTTTTGAATTATAATTCTGAAGGCCTTATAGCACTTCCAGTTGTTGAAAATTATAAATTTCTGTGACAATATATTCAATAATCTTTACAGTTGATCCTACTGCACATTATTCAGCTGCAAAAACAGAAGCACTGTTAGTTAAGTTAAGGAAAATGTGTATACAGTACTGTATTTTGCTGGGTGATATGGCTGTAAGTCCCATGCCTGATGAAGTATTGGAACCATGTCTGTGTGCACACTGCAAAAGGTAAACTTTCACGTCTTATACGTTCAATTGCTCATTGTTTACAATGTTCTGGGGTACAGTGTATGCATAGTTTTTAATATCAATTTATAAGTGTGCAAGTTTGTACCTTACGCATAACATGAAAAGGAAATTAACTGACATGCAACCTGAGGCATTGGCTAAAAAAAAAATTGGCAAAATACTCCCAAAACGGAAGAGATAAATCCAGTACGTACCCCAAAAGAATAAACTGATGAGAAGAAAAGGATGGAATGAATAAAAAAAAAGAAACATTTTTCAAACGTGGATAAGCTTGGAAAAACTCAAGGCTGTTTTTCCTAAAATGAGACAGGGGGAAAAAAAAAGACCGACTGTTCCTTTTACCAATGGGTTTCCTCGATGGTTGTTTTTCTAACTAGTCTTCTTCTGTCTTTAAAATGCTCAAAGTTACATGTCTGTGGGAATTTAAAACTACTAATCAAAGCTATGATGATTTATGGGTGTGTCAGGAAACAGTTTTAATTTACAAAAAAGTCCTTTCCCTGGGAAAATTAGAAAGAACTGAACTGCATCTTGGATTTTTTTTCAAAACAAATTATCTGAATTTCAATGCCACCACTAGTAATAATTCTAGTAAAGATATCTCCATCAGTTTCAATACCTTAGACATATGTACAAATTATTATAAAATTAAAATTTTTACAACAAAATTAATTAATTATGCTTGGCTGACCCAGAGGGTCTGTTTGTAATCACTGTTTCCCATCAGGTAGCATTGGAGTGTTTAAATTCTTGTCAGAATTCTTCATGACCACCCACTAAGTTGTGGGAGGGCTGGTTATCTTTCCACTAAAACAGTAAGTATCCAAATAATTAATTTTGACATAAAAATTTTCATTATTTGGTATAAATCTTGCTTAATCTTAAAAGTCAGCTGACTACCACATTGAATTAGGATGGTGGGTTAGTGCAGCCAGAGAAGCTTCCACTCAGCCAAGTGAACTAAAAGCTTTGTATACAAGAAAAAAAGCTTCTATACATTCTTGCCTGTCACGTTATCCTTCCTGATAAGTCCTGTCCTCATAGCAGAGACTTGTTGCTTGATATTTACAGAGAAAAGGTCTGTATCTTGTAGAGTACTAGTGACTCCTATGCCAGAGTCAAAAGCCTATAACCAAGTCCAAAACTACAGACAATGATTACCTTTAGATATGAAGTATGCTCCTATACACTAATGTGTACCTTCCTGCTCCCTAAACTTTACAATTCCCATATGAAATTTGATGTCTTGCTAGCAAAGCAAGGTAAAACTGAGTTCCACATCCACTGAGCTGAGCTGACAACCTTCTCTAACAAAAGGTTTTTAAGGAACTTAAAAGATGTTTTGAGGTTTTACTTTCAAACAATGGAAAATGATCAGGACTCCATTCTACATGCACTGACTTGATTAAGCAATGGAGAAAAGAGACATGGCATTATTGAATTTACGAGTGTTTGGCCTACTGACACCATAGAATAAATTTCTAAATCCTCCTCTCCAAGGATCAAGTCTTTCAAGACAAATCCTTAGAGATATACAGTAAACCCCGCGTATTCACATTCTCATGATTCATGGACTCACGCATTCGCGGGTTGCTCTGTGGAACATATCTAGCCATTATTCACGGAAAATTCGCCCATTCACGGTATTTTTCACTGAGAAATATTCACTAATTACTGTATCTTCATATAATTTTCATGAATAAATGCACTTTTTGTGATAAAACTATTAAAATACTCAGGTATAAACATTTTTACAAGGTTTTTCTTGTGTTTAAACTATCAAAATGGGCAGTTCTAAGTGTTTTTAGACTGTATTTTCATATAATTTTCATGAATAAATGCACCTTTTGTGATAATACTATTAAAATGCTCAGGTATAAGCATTTTTACAGGGTTTTTCTTGTGTTTAAACTATCAAAATGGGCAGTTCTAAGTGTTTTTAGACGGGTTTAAAGTATTCGTGGATTTTAGTTATTCGCGGGGGGTTGTGGTACGCATCCCCCACGAATACGGGGGTTCACTGTACTTGGACATAGCAGAGCTTCCTCTTCACTGCCTATTAAATCAGTTAAATTAGGCATCATCAACAATCTTGGAAGGTTATGCTTTGACATTGTTTTTAGCCCTAAACAATGGGAGAAAACAAAGACATGTCCCCTGTAACAATAGGGAGAAAATGAAGATCTGTCCCCTGGAACAAAGTCTTTGAAGAAAGGGGTTGAAGCTCACTAATACACTATCTAAGGAGACCTTCCCTGATTGTCAGAAGGTGAAGAACCTCCTCACTTCGACATCAGTATTAAGGAACAACAAAGAACTGTGGGAACTGATGTTTGCTCATGATTTAGTCATTACAGCAGAGTGCAGACACAGAGGAAGAACTGCAAGAAAGGTTTTTAGCATGCAAAAGGAGCCTAGAAAAGAAAGGACTGAAAGTAAACATTGGAAAGACAGAGCTAATGATTAGTAGTAAAGGACATGAAGAACTAAACATTCAAATGGAAGATCGTACAGTTCTAAACCAGCACAATGAGTTTAACCACTTGGGATCAATAATAACAGAGGAGGGAGGTACTGAGAAAGCAGTGAGATAGAGAGTGAAAGAAGCATGGCAAAAATGGAGGGAAGTAACTGGAGTTGTTTTAGGCAAGAAAATGCCATTAAGGCTCAAAATGAAAATTTATAAGACAGTTATCAGGCCCGTACTATCATATAGGGCAGAAACTTGGGCACTTAAGAGGGAAGAGGAGGGACCACTGGAAAGAACCGAGATGAGGACGGTGAGATGGACTGCTGGAATATCACTGCTGGAAAGGAGGGAGAGTCATGATATAAGAAGAATGTGGTACATGTAACATAAAGGAGAAGGCTTGGGAAGCTTGTCTGAGATAAAGAAAAGAGGAGGTAAAACCAATCAAAAGAGTTAAGAACATGCCAGTGATGGGGAGGAGGAGTGTGGGGCGTCAGCAGATCAAGTGGATGGATGTGGTGAGGAGGGATATGGGTGAGGTGGGACTGGGAGAAGATGATGCAAGGAACAGAAATAGATGGAGAAAGCTGACTTGAATGGCCAAGTCTGCTACAGTATACAGTGGGATTAGTAAGGTTGAAAGAAGAGGAACTTCTGACATGAAAGGCAGCTCAACAAACCATTCCCTCTGGGGTCACCAAGAGCTAACAATGGCTTGAGTTCTCAGATTCTCACAACTTGTTGAAAACTTTCCTCTGGGGTGCAAATAGGGAAAAGCATAAGGGTCAAGATTTGACCACTCTAAAAGCAAAGCATCAACTATCCATGTTAGAAAACATGGCATGGAGTACAGCAGACTGGGAGTTTTGCATTTCAGGTAGTCACAAACAGGTAACTGTTGGGGGCTCACAAAAGGTCCACAACTGACGGTAGATTTGTCCTTTCCTGCTGAGCTGGTCTGCAATTACATGTTTCGTGTTTTCTCCCTGGGATAAAACTGTAGTAGAAGAATGCCAATGGACTCTGTCACAGGGAAAGGTTTCTTTGCTAACCTTAACAAATTTCTTTATTTGTGCTTCCTTATGTAAGAAAGAGACTGAATTGCTGGAGTGATCACCTTGTCTCAGATTGGATGTTCTGCTTGTGTAAGACCTTCCAACCTGACAAAACCTCTAGGTTGTTTGTCAGCATTTTGCTCTCCTACACAGTCCAACTCATTTACATTTTGATATTCTCTAGAAAGGAATGGGCTCTAGAGGTCTAGAGGCAGACACAAAAATAGTCTTGACCAGCCTCCATACCAACGAAGAGAACATCAAAGACCTGAGGAAATTATGATTGGAACTGAGTCCAGAAGATGAGACTTGACCCAAGAGTTCTTGTAGTACAATTGGATAGGTTATTCTCAGATGGACCATTTCAACAAACTTCACTGAAGAGACCATGTGACCCAAAGGAAGAAGCCACTTTGTGGCTCAAGGCTTTCAAGGGTACAGATTCAGCACTGATAACAAATGTCTACCTGTCTCTCTGTCTGAAAAACCCAAAAGTGAGAGACTTAATCTTCATCCCCAGATAAACAAATGACTGGGTTGTTAAAGCCCAGACTTGTTGACATTTATCAGAATGCCCAGCACCAAGACCAGATGCAGAAGACAATCCTTCACCCTCAATACTGCCAAGTTTAGGAGAATTCAGACTCTTGGACGATGTCTCCTTCCTACAAATGGAGCCAAAACATGGGAGATTATGTGTGTGGTGCTGTGCTCTGACCAAAATAGAGAACTTTGAATTGAAAGACCTTCCCTTTGAGGATAAAGCATATATACTTCCTTGACTGAGGCTGGATCAGGACAAGGAAGTACACATCCTGCATACAGGCAGTCCCCAGCTAATGGCGAGGGTTCCATTCTAACGGCGTGGCGATAAGCGAAAATCGCCGATAACCGAAAACTGGCGATTTTCGGCACTTATCGGCTCCTCTGTTAGGTATGTATTGGTGCCAATACTCAATTATCAGCACTGATAAGCAAAAACCAGCACATATCAACACCAAAAATCACCAATTTTCACTGCAAGGCAGGCACTGTAAAACCAGATCACTGATAACCAGGAACTGCCTGTATTCACAAAAAACATCCAGTCACCCTTCCAGAAGGCCATTAAGGCTGAACTGAATGACTCTATCTAAAATGGAGTCAAACAAATAAACTTTTTGAGACTGGAAACATCCAATACTGGTCTCCAGACCCCTCAAGGCCCTGGGAACAAGAAAAAGAGTCTGGTAAAACCTGTGATAAGTCTGAAGTTAGCTCAATTGCCTCTCGTGTAACAACTGCTTGATCTTCTCCTTCAAAACTCAAACTTCTCTATATGAAGAGGGTGGGCAGGAAAAGATACTGGGGTAGAAGAGTAACAAAAAGGTGCAAAGTATCCTTCCCTGAGGACCATCACTACCCAAGGTTTTTCTCTGAAGCTTTGGCAAACTCTAAAAACTCTTTAGATGGCCTCCAATTTGACCTTGAGAATTCAAAACATCAGTTATGGTTGCCCTTGTGATTCTTTCACTTGGGACACGAGCCTTGATCACCTCAAAAGTACTGAAACAGAACTTCAGGGTGGTTGGGTTGATATTTCATGCAGCATTTTTTCTTTCATATGGAAAAGGGCTGAAGGCTGAAAAACTAACGTATCGTGTCACAATATATAACACTAAGCAGCTGCATAAAACTGGAAACTGAAGCAGTGGCATTCCCAGAATCAACTTTAAGAGATACACTTACGAGACTGCTTAAAAATTGCAAATTTTAAAGTAACTGTATCTTTCCTAATGTACAAACCTCAACATGAATGCGAGCTGGAATGGCCATTAACTTTCAAACAAGGTCATTAGCTACCAACGGTAAGGGGGATGCCCGGCCCATTTGTCGGTCTGCACTCCACCTTGCCTTTTGGCCCAGGTACCAGAATGAGGGATGGTTGAAGTGAGCCATAAATGTAAAGACCTTCAGGTTTGTATATTAGAAAAAATACAAATTACTCTAAAATTTCAAATTTGTTCCTACACAAATACAAACCTTCAGTCTGTACATAGGAGACTTACCCTTTGGAGTGTGGATTCTGGGAAATTCTCTGAATCGATTGGAAGTTCTATGAGGAAGGAGTCTGTGCCTCTGTTTTGTTGAACATATGGGATGTTCAACTGCCAGACTTCTGGGCTTGAATTAATGACTTTGCCTCATTATTCCAAAAAAGTTTTGGATGAACCCAGAGTGTCAGAGACAATAAAAGGCTAATATAACCAATAGGTTTGTTTTATTGTCAACCCCTCTCTCCCCTTGCTAGAGAGAGGGAGAGGACTTGCATCTAACAATCTACTCTAGATTACAGACAGGGTATTCAGTTATCTAGACTCACATGCATAACATGCCAGTCCAACATGTGACGGCTCACAGCCTGCCTCTCTGCCCTACTACAGTGAAAGGTAAAAGAAAAAGGGAGGAGGAGACCAGTCACTCACACACATTCTCCCTCGCTTACCATACACCTAAGGTGAGATGCTATCTGTCCCTCTAGGGGAGCCAGGTCAGCTACACAACTTGTTGAGCAGCCACCACAGTACCCAAGAAAATGTGTCCAAGGACCAATGTGGTTTGTTGGGACCACACTCCCGCCCTTAATACCTGTAGAACCGACAGGTTCTTCTGGAATGCAAGGGATGGACCAATGCCCCAACCTCATGAGCCCTTTCTCAGAACGCACTCCCATCTACCTCGTCAGACGTAGAGTATGCTCGCTGGATTGTCTCACGAAGCCAGAGAGAAATTGTGTTCTTGGACACCTCTTTCTTGGTTGAGCCAGTACTAACAGAGTCGTCAACACTCAGGCCTGGGATGTCGAGTCCTCTTAAAATAGTATACCACATCACCTTAACTGTACACAGTAGCATCTCGTCTTGATCTCCACCAACAAAGTCCTCTAGGGAGGGGGCAGATTTTGAGTCTTTGCTACGAATTCCAGGACAAACTCTAGCGTGACAGATCTCCATCCCCTTGAATGCTTAACATTGAAGGAAAGGCCATGAAACTCTCCAACTCTCTTCGCCGATGCCATGGCATGCAAGAAAACAGTCTTGAAGATCAGATCCCTGTCTGACAACTCTAATAAAGGGTTGTAGGGTGCATGAGTCAGGCTCCATAAGACAAGAGTCACATCCCACTCAAGGGGCCTGAGTTCCCTGGGTGGGCAAGACTATTTGAAGCTTCTCAGCAGCGTGGAGATCTCCCATGAGGAAGAGAGATTGACACCCTTCAAGTGAAGGACTCGACCAAGGGCAGCTCTGTAGCCCTTAATAGCTGAGGCGGAGAGAAGCTTTTCTCAAAAAAGAAAGACGAGAAAGTCCGCTACCTGCTGAAGAGTAGCTCCACCCGGAGAGATACCCCATTGATGACACCAACTACAGGAGATGGTCCATTTCCCCTGGTACACAGCCACAGGGGGTTTACGAACATATCCAGACATCTGTTGCTGTGCTGTGAGAAAAACCTCTCACTCGCAAGAGACGCTGAACAGCCTCCAGGCATGAGGTGCCAATCCTTCCACCACCTGGTGAAACCTCTTTACATATGGCTGGCACAGCAGGGTGTGCCAAGGGGGACTCCCTCTTGGTACCTCGGAAAGTAGAGCTAACAGGTATGGATACCACTCAGAATGTGGCCACTCGGGAGCCACCCAGGTCATCCTGTGATTTGGGGTGATCATGGCCATGTTGATCACCTGATGGGTCAGACAAAACAGAGGAAAGGCACAGGCTTTGAGATTGTCCCATTGGTGCTGGAAAGGCATCTTCTATTGCTGCCCATGGGTCGGGCACAATTAAACAAAACACTGGCAGTTTTCTGTTGTGCCAGCTGCAAGAGATCTATAATTGGGAGGCCCAAAGATTGAACAACCTTTCTGCTATGTCTGGGTGTGGGGACCACTCCATTCCTATCACCTGACACTGGCGACTGAGCTTGTTTGCCACTACATTCCATACCTGGCTGACAGCTCTACCAAGTGTGCTACTATCCACTCATGCACCAGCACCGCCAACATGTGGAGCTGAAGGGAAACCAATCCCCCTATTTGCTGATGTATGCTACTATAGTACCGTGGTATTGTTGTTCATCAACACCACAGAGTACCCCATCACTCGATCCTAAAACTCCTGGAGTGCCAAAAATTCCGCCTGAGTTCCAGGATATTGATGTGGAGATGTCTGTCGTCCTGATTCCACACACCTGAAACAAGCAACTCTTCCAGGTGTGTGCCCCATCCCTCAGTCGATGCATCTGAAAACAGAAGCGTCTCAGGAGGGGGAGTGCCTAAAGGCATTCCTATCAAGAGGTTTCTGTTACCTAGCTACCAGGCTAAGTCCTTCTTACTTCCTCCAATAGAGGAATTGGGAGGAATGGGGAGTCCCTTGCTGGAGACCAAAACGCCTTCATTCTCCACTGAAGAGAACAAAGGTGAAGCTGCCCTTCAGGACACCAGCTTCTCCAAGGACAACACGTGACCGAGAATGACTTGCCACTGCTGAGTACGTTGCTCCTGTCACGACAGGGACAACTGCGCTGCCTCTCTGAACTTGCTGATATGTGAGTCTGAGGGGTAGACTCTTACTGCTGTCGTATCTATCAGTATGCCCAGATACTTTACCCTCTGCCTGGGTACGAGATTGCACTTCTCGAAACTGATCACCAGTCCCAATCGTGACAAAATTTGAAAAGTCGTATTCTCTGTCCTGGAGCAACTGCTGCCAAGAGCTCGGGTGAACATCTGGGGAGCAGTTGAGAGCCCAAAACAAAGTGCCTTGAACTGGAACACCGTCTCCCCTAGGGTAAAGAGGAGGTATGCTTGTGAGAGGACTGGTGGATGGGTATCTAGAAATACATATCCTTCAAGTCCACCGAAAGCATGAAGTCAGACTCCTGATGGAATCGAATACTGACCATACCATTTCCACCTTGAACCGTGTCTAGCGAATGAACTGGTTTAAGTGAGAGAGATCTATGACCAGTCTCCAACCAACTGCCATCTTCTCTGTGAGAAAAAGATGGCTGTACAACCCTGCAGACCAATCTGTCACGACTTCTACAGCGCCTTTCTTCAGCATTGCTTTCACCTCTTCCCACAGAGTGAGGTCCTTCAGAGAGCTGGGAATGGAAGTCTGGGTGCAGATCAGATCACTGGTGAGGGGTGCCAGGAACTCGAAGGGTAGTAGATACTGTATCCTACCCAAAGGACATCCACTAACCATCCACTCTGTATCGCTGCCATATGCCTAATGGCTCAACAGGCACACATCAACCAATGGCAGCAAGCAGGGAGGAATGCCGCCCCTGGCGTCCTTCTCCCTTCTTACCCCTGCCACCTTCCCTAGGACAGGCAGGGGGCTGAAACTGTGCACTTTCCTTAGCAGGGGCAGCACAAGACTGGGTTTTCCTGTGGGGGTCCGAGGAAGCCTGGGACTTCCTGGGACCTGCAGTGCCACACGAAGACAGGGAGTTCTTGGCCACTGCTTGGTGAACAAGCACGGTAATGTTTTTAATCCTTAGCCTGCCCACCGTAGCCTTCACCTCTCCTTTAAGGAAGAGGGAAGTGGAACCCCATACAGGTCCGTTCCCCAAGTGCCAATGCCCACTCCAAACCAATGAACCTTGTAACCTGAGACAACATAGCATCTCTTCTCTTGAGTACCAGGTTTGCCCATGTTAGCTGTCTGGTGGGCTAGGTAGGTGATGGCCCTGCCTCCCAACAACATCAGTCTCCTGAAAGTGGAATCCTCTTCAGATGTACAGGACCCCAAAGAGGAAGAAGCAATATTGGCCACAGCAAAGGACCAAAGATCAGTCCAGGAGACTGTTTGGAATGCTGCCATGGCAGTCAGTTCCATTGCTGCTGCCTCCTGCTGAAAAAGGAAACTCCTTCTGCACAGAGGCGGTCCAGCGACATACCCAGACACAACCGAACCAGGGTCAAGTCAATCTGTTTTGTCAACAAGGGCCCCTCCGAGGGATTGTAGGAAATTATTTCCTCTGGCAAGTGAGAGGCTGATGAAGTGTCTTGCATGATCGGCCAGACCTAAGTGAGTTTTCCTGCCAGACACAAGAGAATTCACCAGGTCAAAAACCCCCTCGGCAAGTCTTGACCATGGCAAGCCCATCGAGACCCTCGGTGCCTTCTGGGGTCCCCAAAAAGACTCAATGGCTGAAGAGCGGTCCAACAGGGAAAGCCATGGTCTCTTCCTTGAGATCGTTCTACTGCTGTATCAAACAGATGATCTTTGAAAAACTCCTCTGCAACTCAAGGGTGTCTGATTCTGGGGATATAGGACCCTTAAGTCCTTCCAGGTCACAGTCCTCCTGGGTTACTCCCTTCGCAGGAGAGGAATGCTCACCAGAGCCCCACTGGTGATCTCTCCACTAATCAACCACATGACCGGTCCAGCCAGAGGACCGAGCCTGGAACACATGCTTCCATGGTCAGGCTTGGATGGGAGCTTGAATGGTCCTGGTCCTAAACCCTAGGCCTGTCCGGCTTCTGGCTCCCAGAAAACCCCAAGCACCCTTACCCGGCCTACCAGAGGCCAAAGTCCCGGCAGGTGTGTAAGGCCGTGGTCCATCATCAACCCGCAGTGACAACGGCTGTACGGATCAGGGAGAGTGGTCCCGGTTACACAAATGTGACCAGGGGCTGACCAGATGTGCTATAGTCTTCCTAGAAGCCGAAGCCTCTACAGTAGAAGACTAGATGGGGGAACTTCTCTTGCCTTTCCCAGGTGAGTGGGCAGGTAAGCCAGCATCTGTGTTCTGGGACCGTTGTGTCACTCTCCTCGTAGAATGGGAAGGGGGTGAATGAGTGTCTGCCCGCTCTCTACTCACTCTCTCTTGCTGGGCCATGCTGGCAGACGGACCTGGGTGTGTACACCCGAAACCTTTACCAGCCCAGGAGGGTCACTTCCCTGGACCAGTATCAGTGCACCGGAGGTCCATGGAACACCTGGGAGCAGTTGCTCCCCTGCCATTGGCAACGGGAGCTGAAATATTGGGAGTACCGCTAGCAAGAGACCTGGCAGCCTTCTCCATGGGGGAAGGCTGGCCGTCAGAAGCCCTAAGGGACTCCTTACAGTTGGGGGAGGCAACCTCCTCCTTTCTCCACTTGCTAGCTTTGGAAGTAGAAGGGGAGACAGCACTCAATGAAGACAGAGACGAAGACCAAGACAACAACGAAGACTTCCTACTCCTCTTCTTCAACTTCATCTTCTGGCCGAGGTTGGCCTTGGACAGCAGGGTGTGAAGGAGGACTTCACCAAGGGATGATGATGTACAGGGTAGCACCGTGGGCTCACTACCTTTTTTGTAGTGGTGGCCCTCGTGCTGGTAGACACCGTAACCATGAAAGTCATCACAGTAATGGTGGAAGCAGTTACTGGAAGGCCTTTGGAGGCCTTCAAGTAGGAGATCAATCCTGATACTCTCTGCTCCCCCGGGAGGCCTAGGGATGGCCAGAACTCCCTAAGCTTCTCGGACTCCACAACACCTACAAGGAAAGTTGGGTTACGTGAGATACTCCCTTTGCCCTAAGGAGGAGTTTCCTCCCAAGGACAACTCCCCCCACCCCCAGCAAAAGGAGACCATCCACTCCCTTCTGCTGGCTCTCTACTGATGAAGCAGTAGGAGATGGCAAAGGAGAAACTGCTCCCTTATGAGTGGCAACAGCAGGTGGAAGCTTGGCCTGGGGCAAGAAGGAACCAGAGAGAATCTTTGGTATTACCAGCGGAATATTGCACTCTGATGACACCAGAGAAACTTTCTTCTTTTTCTTCTTTTCCCGAGCAAACCTCACCCACTATTCGGAAGGCCAGACTCAACACTCACTACAAGGGATGTTCTGGTTGCAATCATGCTTCCTGGATGATACGCACGAGTATGAATATATTTCCAGGGAGGCGAGGAACTGATTGCAAGGCTTATTCTTACCTGGACAATGCCTAATAATTAAAGGTTTCCTCTCCTGAGGCTGTTGTAAGTTAGAGATCTGCATTGTGAAAATATAAGCAAACAATTACTTATAATCGTATAACACAGAAAAAAATAAAAAAGGAAAGCGAACGGCACCACAGAGAAGCACAGAAACGTCTTCACACAACGGCAGCCGAAAGCAAAGTGGAGTGCAGACCAATGAGTGGGCGGGGCTTCCCCACCCTACTAACGGTAGCTAACGACCTTGTTTGAAAGTTAACAGCCATTCCAGCTCATGTTGCAAGAAAATTCCTATGTAAAGACCGAAGGTTTGTATTTGAGTATGAACACACACACTTTAACTGAATCTGATAGCTTTAACTTCTTACTCACTTTAACAGGAGCTGATGCAAAAGCATACAAAAGAGCATACAAAATGAATTCATCTTCTGACAAAATGAGAGGGTAAAACGGAGCAACATGAACTATGACTCACAAAAATGAAAGAGAATCATCTGAGTCAGAGTTGAAAGCCATGAAGTCTAAAGGAAAAAACAAGATGGCAGACTCCAGTAAATCTGTGGACAAAGACAGTTAGGCAATGTGCACCTGAGATGGTGATGTACCTGGGACTGCCAGCGATGACATCACAGGATGCAAAATAGAAGCACTATGAGGGAGAGGGTGACTCATAACATGGTTGGGAGGAAGACAATTGGATGGAAGAAGGAGAGGGTTCTTGCATGAGGTCACTACGGAAGATAAACCCCCGCCTTGCACTTCCACAACAAATCCATAAAAAGATGAAGCTTCCACTCAAAAGAACTTGCTGAGATGACAGTTGGAGACACCTGCACAATGCTAGGAGTGCAGGAAGAGGAAGAGTCATTAATGCAAGTAGGTACAATTGTCAAAAGGTGGGGAATATGAGGCAACGATATAAGAATTGAATTACAGGGGAGCATTAGCATCAGAAACTGGAATAAATAATTACACATGGCCAGTAAATGATTAAACCACTGAAGTACTTATACACAGTTCAGAAAATACTGAAGTAACTGGAATACTTTCTCTATAATCCTAGATAACTGAACCAGGTCACACACACATCACTGTCACTCTCATCAGATCAGGATAACACATCAGCCGGTTGACACAAGCTCATAACTCTATCGAATAAATCTTTTGGAGAACACGTTAAATTTGAGATGGAAGACGGTTGAGAGAGAGGTGGTGAAGGGCATAGACCTCTGCCCCAAGACACACATTGGTTCCCTGGAAGAGAAGCCCTGCTGATGCATGGCAGTCCAGAGGGTGGGCTACAGACAGATGAAGGTGTTGGAAGAGGGGTGATGCAAAAAGGAGTCTAGTACGACTCATCGCTGCCATCTCATCACCAGCCTAACTCATTGCTGGTAAACTCATCACCTGCTATTTTTATGCTAAAAATCAAAATTCACTGAAAGGCACCTTTATTTAAAACACAATAAATAACAACAACAACAATTACCCAATTAAATTATTACCCAATTACCCACAAAGTACCCAATTGCCAACTCAACTATTTGCCGACTCAAAACAATACAGGCAGTCCCCGGTTATCGGCAACCTCGGTTACTGGCGACCCGGTTTTATGGCGCTTGTCTAGCGACGACGATAACCAGATTTTCGTCGCTGATAACCGGTTATCAGCGCTGATAACAGGTTAATGGTGGTGATCGCCTCTTATCGGCAGCGCCGCTAACCGGGGATCAGTGCTATTATCACCGATTTTTGGTTAGCAGCAATTTTTGGTTGTCGTCACATCGTTGGGAACGGAACCCTGCCGATAACCGGGGACTGCCTGTATCTTTAGTCATCATTAACCTATTGATGCCGGCAACTTTAGCTTAAAACTGTTCCAAAAAAGCCCTTTGCAACGGAGGGAGTTTTAAGTCAGAGAGACAGAGAGAAGTTTTCACATAATGGATATTTGTTCATTTTTATACATTTAGTAAAACTGACAGTGATTTGATGTTTTAGCGATGAGAACAACTCCGCATATGTCAAGCAAGAATCCACACAAGATTTGGAAACGTAGTGAAATTCATAAATACAGTTCTCACAGCCATGACTCTTCACCAATAAGAGTAGAAGTGGCCAAGATGATTATAAAAAGTGAAGCCCGAGCTGAAGAGACAGTAGACTGCTGTGTGGATGCCTTAGCTGACAAATTATCTGCAGTCCATATGCCAATTCTGAACTGGCTCGAAGACAATTACATAGGTCGGTTAAATAGACACGGAAATAGCAGATGTGCCCCACTCTGCCCAACGGAAATGTTGAATTTGTATTTTCGTACTTTAAATTAGGAAGATAAAACCAACAATCACGCAGGCAGAAGCAGGAAGCAGAAGGCTCCAGATGGAATTAGGGATGGAACATCCAACAATCTGGAAATTCACTAATGCAATCAAAAAAGTTCAAAAAGGTTGAGACAGTTATTTGGAATCCCTTATAGCTGGCAGTGTACCACCGGCAATATTTAAAAAATACCTAGATACTGGTAAGTGCATTCTTAGAATAGTCCAAAGTTTTACTCAGAGGACTTCTATTGAATATTTGAATACTTACGCTGTATTTCTCATACCACTTTTCATTTTTTCTTCACCCTCACAGTTTTTTATCTTTAGCAGTAATGCATTTTATTTATCTTTTATATTTACTAATATTGCTGCCAGTACTGTACTGTGCTACAGTATAATAAATAAAGGTGTTTTTCATTTCCACTAAATTTTTTTTTTCACTGAATTTCTCTTTTTTTGTGTTCTGTCTTCTTTTTTTTTATTTATAAAGTTTCAACTTCTAGCGTAAGTTAGTTGAGGCGATGAGTTGGCCAGCGATTAGTAGGGCCAGCGATGAGAGGGAGGTGATGAGATGGCGGTGATGTGTTATCCCACTTTGAAAAAGGACGATCGCTGTGGGGGAAGACTGCAATCCTTAACCATAATAAATATAATCAAGTGTCTGACTGACAATAGAAGTAAATGCTTATCTTCAAGTATACCTATCCATTTCTCCTTAATTACATAGGGAGCATCATGAGATGGAGCAGAAGGAGTGAGGGAGGAATAACACAGGAAGAAGATAGAATACACAGAGTATACTATTGACCAGACCTGACTAACTGTCCATGTAAAATAATGGCCCCTTGCATCTTCTGATACCTTTCAAAATTATCCACTCTCATCAGACCACCCCTTACATTCTCACACCAATTCTCACATCAAGAGAAAAAAAAATTGCACTCATTACCCATATCGGTAACACCCACGTGACTATCTCATTCGGTTTACAAAAAACTTAATTCAAACAGAGATTAACACTTTTATCTCTGATTGTTGTAGATAACATAATGCATACAGGAGAAAAACAGCCAGAAATAGTCAAAATCATTACAGCCAATTCACACCATATGCACAAGGACACAGCATAAAGAATTCTGACAAGAATATACACATGCCATTCCAACACTACCTGGTGGAAAACAGGCGATTGCTGACAATTCCTCTGTGTCAGTAAAGCATTACTCTTTTGTTTATTTTGAATGCCTATTGCACCTAACAGCGCAAAGATGTAAGCTAATCATAACAATAGGTAAGATTCATCCCAAATACTTTACTGTGTGGAAATATTTATGATCACTTACCTCAAGTCCCTTCATTAACTGTTTGAACTTAGTTAGAGGTCCATATTTTTGATCAACATATTTGACAAACTTGTCAGTTGCAACAATATCCCAATCCAAGGCCTTTTTAAGAGGCTTTGGTAAGACTCTCTTCTCACCCATTTTCCACCAATCTAGAAGAGAAAGCAATATGCAGTAGTGTTCACTGTATCCACTTTCATCACAAAGTTTATACTGTTTTCCTAAACAACACTATTTCTCATCTTACAGATCAGTGTCAAAGACTAAAAACTTAGGCGTAACATAATGCTAAAATGTAAAACTAAAAGCTTTGAGACATCAGATAATATGCATAAAAATGACATTTTTATGATAAAATAAAGTTTTATATATAATTACCACGTAATTACATAGCTATTGGTTCCTAACCTATGGCAGCTTAAAAATGACATTTTTATAATAAAATAAGGTTTTATATACAGGCTACTTAGCAAGTAATTACATAGCTATAGTTTCTACTTTAAACGGCAGCTTAAGAACTGAAAATTCGTGGTAGCGCTCTTTTGTTTTGGCGCAGGTAAGTGCCTCGCCCACTTTGGGGAAGAATAGGTACAATGTAGCTAAAGAGCTCAGTTCATATTACTTGGTAAGTACATATAAAACCTTATTTTATTATAAAAATCAATTTTTGAAAGTAAATTGTATTTTTCCTAACTATACAAACACAAGGTCCTTTACATTAGGAATTACTTTCAGCATAGGCTGGAAACGGCCATTAAACTCTTGAGCAAGGTGGTTAGGCAGTAATTACTGCTAGGTAGGCGGGAATATCCTGCCTGCCCAGATGTAAAATCACAATTTTTGAAAGTAAATTGTATTTTTCCCAACAACTATACAAACCTGGGGTCCTTTACATTAGGAATTACTTTCAGCGTAGGCTGGAAACGGCTGTTAAACTCTTGAGCAAGTTGGTTAGGCAGTAACTACCGACAGGTTGGAGGGAATACCTGCCTGCCCGGATGTAAACATTCCAGTTTGCCTTTCAGTCCAGGTTCAGATTGAGAGGTGGCATAAGGTGGGCATAATATGTAATGTAAAGGGCCTCAGGTTTGTATAGTTAGGAAAAATACAATTTACTTCAAAAACTGTGATTTGTCCCTGCACGATGTACAAACCCTCGGTCCTTTACATTAGTTAGGCTCACTGGTTGGAGGGAGGAATCTGAGTGAGTTTCCTGAACTGACTGGAGTTCTGGACACTTGGGCTACTCCTCAAGGTTGAAAGAGCGAGGAAGGTACCCGAGCCTCTGACACACTGATCGGAGTGTAGGAACTGCAAGATCAAATCTCAGATACTGGACCTTTTCGCATGAATGAGGAAACATGACTCATACAAAATAGGCTGGAAGAATCTTAGAGTCGGAGGAAGTAAGGAAAAACTGAGATAGGGTTTCCCTTCTTGCCAGACTCCCCTTCCTCCCCTTGCTAGCGGAAGGAGCGGAATTACTTCTATGATTCTAGGAGAAAAATAGAACGGGTGCTTGATGTGTAGTCTTACTGCATCAGTGCCAGGTCCAGCACATGTTGGTTCAAGTCCTATTCTCATCCCGAAGTAGGAGAAGTAGAAGGACAGGAAAGGAGGAGGAAGAGCAGCCAGTCTCTCTCGGTATCCTTCTCACTTCCAGAACCAACACCTTAGGCGAGATGCTACTCATCCTCTTGAAGGAGCCGGGTAAGAAAACATAACTTGTTGAGCAGCCAGCACAGGGCCAAGGAAAAAAGATTCCAAGGGCCTGTGGGCAAGACCATAGGAAGACAAGAGTGTGGTCTATGAGACCACGTCTTGCTTCCAGCCTGACAGAAACTTCCGGAATGTGAGGGATGGACCAAGTCATCGGCTTCGTGAGTTCTCGGGTGGAAGGTACCGGTATCGTTGTCGTCAGCTGCCGAGTACCTCCTTCGATCGCTTCACGAAGCCAGGAGGAAGATGTCAAACCTTTTCAGAAAGTACCACAGCTCCTCGATACAAAGCCCAAGGAGGAGGGGAACAAGGATGACTCGAACCCGACAATAGATGCCGAAGGATTCGGAGTCCACCTACGACATCCGAGAAGGAGTCGAGGTATTGATCTCCTTCACCTGTCCTTCCATCTTCTACACCAAGACCGGAGCCAGATGAGAGATGGTCCTACGAGGGCACGTCTCTATCCAACGACTCTCGTAAGGGCGCGTGCAGCATGGGACAGGAACCCCAAACGAGAGTCACATGCCACCCAGGGAACAGTTCCCTGGGACAGCAAGACCAAAGAAGCTTCTCATCTGTAGCTAAATCTTGACTGAGGAGAAGAAGGCTACTTCAGATAGAAGACTAGGTCGCAAGGGCCTACGTTCTTCACAAATGAAAGGGAAAGAAGCAACCCTCGGCAGAGAAGACGAGGAAGTCCAGACTTGAAGAGCGCCTCTGACCCAAGGAGGAGTTCCGCAATGAAACCCACCAGCGAAGACGGCTCCTATCCCTGGGAGTATTACAGAGGACTTCAAGAGATATCCAGCTATGGCCGCTGCCGCTTGGCGAGAAAGCCTATGCTTGCAAGGGAAGCTGGAAGGTCTCTCAGTCCTGAACACACTGGGATGTACTGCCCGAAGAACCGCTTCTTGTGTAGCTGCTACAGGAGGTTGGGTTAAGAAGAACTTTTCTCGATGCCTTGGCTATCAGGTCAGGTGAGAGGCGAAGTCTTCCAGCATTTGTCTGTAACTCGGGGTGAGCAATGCTTGAGAACCCCTGGCGAAACAGACAAGTACAGAGAGAAAAATGTAGATATCAAGTTTCCCAGAAAGACAGCATGCCTTGCCGTAGAGACCCCTGGGTCTGGAATGAAGGAGCGAGAAAAAACTACCGACTTACGCAGGTAGATAACAGAAAGACGGTAGGGATTTCTCAGTCAAGCAATCTCTTCATGAATCTTCGAGTGAGCAGCACATTCCGTCCCGATCACTCAAACCCGAGGCCAAGCTTGCTTGCCAATACATCCCCACCGGGGATGTATCTGGGCTAATTGAGATGTCGAGTGCGCTATAGAACACTCGAGTACCTGCAAATGTCGACAGATGAAACAGGAGGAAAAAACGAATCCCTCTTGTTTGTCGACAAATGCCACTACTGTACTGTGGTTTGTTGTTCAACGAACCAGTGAGTGTCGCAAAACTCATCCTGAATTCTTGGAAGGCCAGAAGGCTGCCTCGAGCCCAGGATGGTGATAAGAAGGTACTGTACTAATTGTCTCGGTCACACACCTTCAAGACAAAGTCTTACAGGTGTGTGCCTATTCCTCGATCGGTGAATCCGTAAGTAGACACACGATGTGAGGGGAATATGCAAGCATATTCAAAGGTTCCTTCAATCAAGCATTAGCCTAACTCCTTCCTCATACTTCGAAGAGGAAAGAAGGATGGAGGAATGGAAGCAGAATTCCATTCTCCGCCATGGGGAAGCTTCTGCAAGATGACAGGATACCGAGACAATTAGCTCTAGCCGGGCTGCCATTTCCCGAATTGGGAGCATGGGAGAGGAAGCAGGATGAAAAGAATTGCCGAGACCTAAGGGAAATAAGATACTTCTCCTGAAGGTTTCCATTCCCAGGTCTCGGCAATGTCGCTGCCAGCTCCAGAGACTTGATAAGTATCATTTCATCCAAGAATCTGCAGTAGGAGAACTTCTTCCCGGTCGATACTTCTTTCTCTCTTCCCTCCTCCCTTATGGGAAAGAGGGTGGGAAGAGACACAGTTATGCACACTTTCCTAGAAGGGTAGGAGAGGCTATGCTCCGCAATCTTCTATTGAAGCCTGGGACTTCTTAGGAGTTGAGTGGGGGCTGGCTTGAACTCGAGGTTGAGTCAAGATGACTAAAACCCAAAGGTCTTGGACATTGTCCAAAGGACAAGGCAGTGCCCTGGTACAAACCTTGATTACTGAGGTATCTGGCAAATCTCTGCAAGAAAAAGGCAGAACCAAGTAAAGTTCGTTCCTAAGAGTCAAGCAAACTCGGGACTTACGAAACCGAAGATCTGAATTGGGACAAAGTCCTTCTTCTTAGCACCAGAATTGGCCACAGAGCTGCAGTTGGCCAGACCCTCCAAGGCAAGAAGAATTCGTATTCTGTCAAGGCAGGGGAGAAACTTGGTGTCTCGACCTGAATGAACTCCTTCTCCGAAGAAAAGAGTTCATCCGGTCGAGAACACTGTCGGAAGCAAGGACCGCGGCAGTCCCCAACACTCTCAGCCCCTCGGGAACTGCAAGGGTTGCAAGTGATGATTATTCATTGGGGGAGTTGCGGTCCTGTCCCGGGGATCCTCGTGCTGATGAATTGGAGCAAAGTTTTCCGAAAAAACGAGGGCGATCGCAACTCTAAGAGGAAGACCCTCGCTGGTCCCGCTCCTGTACCTCTCCCCTTGGAGGGAGCCTTGCAAGCAGGGACCGCGGCAGCCCCTGAAACACTTGGCCCCTTCGGGAACTGCAAGGGTTGCAAGTGATGAAGGTTATTCATTGGGGGAGCCATGGTCCTGTCCCAGGGATCCTCACACTGACGAATCGGCACGAGGTTCTCCGAGAAACGAGGATGATTGCAACTTGAGGAGGAAGATCCTCGCTGCTTCCAAAGCGTGAAACTCCTGTACCTCTCTCCTTGGAGGGACACCTTGACAGATCCCAAGAAACCCTCCTTGGCTACATGGTTGTACTACGAGACAATTGGGGGACTGACACCAAAAGCACGCCAGGCAACCGAACTCTGAAGAAAGACAAATTCGTTGGAGCTCTCTGTCCATCTTGCACCTCTCGGAACAACCGAGAAGAAAAGAGAACATGTGAGGAGAATGAGTACCCCTACCTGTCCTGCCAGTAAGACCAGCAGGAGAGGCGGACCGTGAGCAATAATCAACCGAAGGAGATCGCTGCCACATGGGGGAAGAAGAGCTCTTGTGTTGTGGCAAAGCGCTTTCCTAGGAAGAGCAGAAAGTTCACTCGAACAGTGCCGAGAACTCAATTCGGAAAAACCAAGCGGGGCCGAGCCGAGCCGAGCCGAGCCGCACCGAACCGAGCCGATCACGCAAATGTGATCCAGACTGGGTGGTAAGCGGTGGACTGGGAGGTAAGCAGGGCGAGCCGAGCTGAGCCAGTCTCGCGAACATGACCAGGGGCTGGGCAGGGCGAGCACCCCGAGCGAGCAAATTGCGTGAATGCAATCGGAACTGGACAGGCCGGAACTCGTCTGCCGTGAACTAGCAACAATTTCCCGAACTCTAAACTCCTTCGAGGCCGAGGCCCCTCAAGAATAAGGTTTAAAGGGAATTCTGTGTCTGCTATCCTGCATGCTCGAACCCTGAGGTTCAAGACACGAGGATGAAACCTGGCAAGCAATCGAAGCAGCTGGAGGGCAGTATCGAGACACCTGGGCGTCTCAGCACCGAGACTCGAGTGTCTCGGCACTTTCTCCCATCCTGTGCCTCTCGCCAGGAGAGCACTCGTGATTCATAGAATTCGAGCGACCTACAAGACTCCCAAAAATCAGGAGCAGATGCTTACGGTTTCCTAAGAAATCGAAAAGAGCCAGGCACACAACCAGTATTAGACGCAGACTTCTAAGACTGGCAATGAGGGTACGGCCTCGAGAGGCCACGCTCTTGCGGCCCCCAAAACGCGAGACCCCAGAGGAGAATGCGGATCGGTTCCCTCCCGAGGGCGGGAAAAGCCAACGAGAGAAACTTGTCTCCCAGAAGTGAGTCAGTCCTTAGAAGTTCTGCAGGATTCCAGAAGGGGGCCTCTTCCCTGCTTCTTCCGGTGTTCAAACCAACAGGACCGATACACCAGGCTGGGAACCCGACCGAGTACTGGTAAGCACTTGGGGAGCACTTGTAGTGCTGGTAGGAAGAGCCGAGACACCTGGGTGCCTTGGCCCTTTCTCTCGCACTGCTCCCGAACTGGGCCGGGGAGAGTACTCTCCAGACCAGATCGGGATACTCTGTATTCCCCAGAATCTCGAGCACTTGGAGTGGCTTGTGAATGAGCACCTGAAGCAGTGCCCATCTTAGAGGCAGAACCTCTAGGACTGGGAACGGGAGTGCAAACCGAGGTCTGCGCGCCTGCGGCTCTGGAAACACAAAACCCAGGGGTACATGAATCGGTTCCCGAACCCGAAGGTCGGGAAGAGCCAACAAGGCCCCCACTGCCTCCTCGGAAGGAGGCAGTCCCTAGACGTCCAAGGACATCAAGGGGGAAGAAGCAGCCTTCCTCTCCTTCGGCCAAAGGAGGTCTGTCTGGTTCCTGGGACCCCTTCAAACCTTGGGAGAGGAAGGGAAGAGGCAGCAGAAGACGAAATCGAAGATAAGCTGAAGATGGCGGCTACTTCCTTCGCCTTCAGTCCAACATCTTCTACAGGATGGTGGACACGAAACATCATAACCTAAGAGCTAAGCAGGATCACAACAGAAGCGGCCCAGGACACGATCACCAAGAGAAGCAGCAGGCACGCTCAGGACAGCTGATGCAGGAGCTACGGAAGTGGTTCGCAAGGTATGAGCTACAGCAACGGCTAGGAATGTCACATGAACGCCACTAGCAGTGACAGGAACGATCAGGGCGGCTGCAGCAGGAGACCAGGAGCCGCCCAGAGACTGTCGCCAAGTCAACAGGAGCATAACACAGATGATTAGTAGAGGGAGACTCCTCTCGCTCCAAGAGGAACTGCCCTACGCCGTGAGAGGAGGTCCCTGAGAAGGGGTCACCCAACCACCCGCGCCAGCCCCTCGCGGTCTTCACCCGACAAGCGAGCGAAGAGGGCAAAGGAGAGAGTTCTCTCCCGAAGGAGAGATACAGAAAAACCTACAGGGAGAGAGAAGGATGGAGGGGAGGCCACTAAGGGCTCTGTGGAAGCAAAACTTATCAATGATGCCCGCAACCTCTTCCCCCCCACCCCCACAACTCTCCATAGCACAGGCGGTCAAAACAACACTCAGCACAAGTAGAAAGGAAGTAGTCATGCCCTTGTGCACGGAAGGCAGGAGCCCAAGAAGGGGAGCAAACTTGTTACGTCCCGATCAATGTAGGGGAGCGAAGATATTTCGTCCCAATCTAATATCTCCGAACGTAAATGGGGACACCTTCAATATCTAAGTAAAGGGCCACTGGAAGAGAAGCATTACCACTTGGTTATATCCTTCTAAATACGCCCTTGGCTGTCAAATCAAAGACACAGACGCAGGGGAACGACGGCTTATGTAAGGCTATCACAAATCGTGGGTTTGTATATTAATAAATACCAAACATACATAATATACAGGTATACACAAAAATACAAAAAGATCCCATCGGGATAATAAATAGCTTAACGACAGCCGAAAGTAAACTGGAATGTTTACATCCGGGCAGGCAGGTATTCCCTGCTTACCTGACGGTAGTTACTGCCTAACCACCTTGTTCAAGAGTTTAACGGCTGTGTCCAGCTTCACTATGCGTAATTCCTAATTCCTAATGTAAAGGACAGATGGTTTGTATATTATGTCAGAACAAACAGATTTTGGGTGTGGACGGGTCCCCTCTGAGGAGTATTAATAATACGCACCATACAATTTGGCTGTATCGAGTGGGAAAGAGTTTCCAATACTTCAATGGCCCATAAATGATTTGTGGCAACTAAAGAATTCAGCTCCGCTCAGTCGTGGGCATATCACGGAATTTAGTATTGTTCTTGCCTTGAGGGGGGAATGTCTTGCTCCTCTCTCTCCCATGATGTCTTTTTATTTATTTGCTCATAAATATACCCAGGAATTGCTGTTGGTTTTAGTTCTTGTCTTTTATGATATGATGTCAGTTATAATTGTAATTTTGCAATGAAATATTAGAAAAACATGTACAAATCCAAAAAAAGTTACTGCATTTCCCAATCTCAGTAAATGTATATATATATACATAAATATTTTACAATAAATATGCTCAGAATTTGTTACTCATTTTACTTCTTATCTATTATGAAATTGTGAGAGTTGTAATTATAATTTTACAAAATACAATAAAATAAATTATTAGAAAAAACATGTATAACTTGGTCAAATTTACAAGTGTTTTGTAAAAGAGGCCTCACACAAGGTTGTAAATAGTCACTTTCACCTTCCTGTGGAAGGTAGGGAAAACTGTAGAATTTTACTTCTTACACCATGTGCATTTGCATACCTTCCTCTTTCCACTGATGTGTTTTTGTCGTAAACTGGCCAACCTTAAAGTCTGCCCGGTCTTGGGGTGTGCATGATATATAATTAGCCCTTAAGGGCTAAGTAGGCACTGATGGAACTAACCCCACTACGAAGACATAGTTGTATACTAGTGCTTTAAACACAGGCATAGCTTCAAGAACCCCTGATGGATTTGAGCCTGAGATTTGTACTAATTATGTTAAGGAGACAAGATCACGGCTGAAAAATTCAGTAAAATTTTATAAGTTGCCAATACGACTCCAGCTAGCCATTGGTATTTCTAAATAAGAACTCCGCATGGACTACTACTTGGAAATTGATTTTTCCTAAACTTTTAGTGTTGCTGATGAAGGAGGTGGTGTTGTTTATTGCAGTCAATTATTATTAACCTCATATCTACCCAACATGGTTGGGGACCCTTTGGGAACGCGGGGTTTTGGAAACGATGGGAGGAAGACCAGACCACTATGTTATGAAACGGTTCCGTGAATTCGCAAGTCATAGGAGAGCCAAATGTTTACGAAGGGATTGGCTAATGAAACCTATTATAAAAGGAACTATACTAACCTAACGTACCCTGACCTAACCTAACCTAGCAGGCCGTGTTGCTTAGTTGGGGGAGCCGACAAAAGCTCCCCGATAACACTCCACATGCGCTATAGCATTCCAGGATGGCCAACGTACAACTTCTGAGGTTAATTACGGTCAACAGACAAAAAATAACAGTAAATGGTAAAACCTTATTTTAGTTGCGCAGCCTGATTCCCACCAGTCATCAACCGGGACAGGTTACGGCCTTGGTAAATCTATACATTAGCTCAGCGCCTGTTTTTACCCTTTCAACTGGTTTTTTCTACACTTTTAGGGGTTCTGATACTGGCAGTGCATCTGTTTGTTGTCGGCCAAATGGACTGTCCCTTCGCCGTGTTTAGTACTGGCCCGGGGAGGGTTGGGTACCCATACGTTAACAAGTTATTGCACTTGCCGGACAGGATATGAACTGTTCGAAACAGACGTACCCGTGCTCTGTCTTGTGAAGATCGCGTATGGAAACCCCTTGTTGGGTGGACTTCGGGGGCTAATTACAGGTTAATTAGACTTGAGCGCCAAAAATGAAAGGTAAATTCATAATTAGCAACCAAAAAACTGTAGAAAAAGTCAAGTTATAGTGCTGTCGGCGACGCAGAGCTACCATATAGTTCTACCACGGCCTTTTTGGGGGGTACAGGTGGGGCAAAGCGCCCGGCCAGGTCAGGCCACGTCACCCTAAGTTAGGTTGGGTGGGTAATATCTGGTTAGGTCAGGACCTAGCATTATAAGAAAGGGTATGTTTACTTATGCATGAGAAACCTGTCCCGGCCAGCGACTGGCAGGAATCAGGCCGCGCAAGTACAGTTTTACCTGATAGGGCACTAAAAGAACCTAAACATATCAACCTAGGCTAACACATTAGCTATGGAAGGGGGTGGGGGCCAGTATTGTCTTACCTTAGGCTATAAGTCGTAATTTGATTAATTTTTTATTTATCATCTGCGCATAATTTATGGAGTTCAAAATGATGAGAATGAAGAGCTTTTTTCATAAATGTGGTTACAATTTCATATTATGTATTGGCAACTTACAAAACAATACCACCAAACATTCCAATATAAAATAATTCTTTAAAGTAAAATAATACCGTGCAATTTTGCCAATTCACTTGTTATCCTATTGCCGAAATCCCGGAGTGAAACTTACCTAGAGCAAACCCTAAAGCAGCCCAGACAAAATGCCGACTGGCCAAATAATTATCCTGGAGTTAGCACCCGGCTGTCACAAAATTCTCCAGACGAGGTCGCTGTTCCTTACTCCTCTCCGCCGGGTTTTATATGACTGTATTTGGGTAAGCCGTCAATTTTATTTTATACACATATCAGTAACAAAAGGCACCTGACAACTATAACTTCTTTCTGATAATAGTAGTAGTAGTGATGATGTCACTGTCATACATACTTCACTTCCTCACACCTGTAGAAGATTTGACTTTGCAACGGCCAACCCAATTTTTCTTGTGATGTCCTTTAGATCTGTATGTTGAACTCTTTAATGCCATTCTTTTTCTTCCAAGATTCGTATACTTCTTCATTAGAGATTCGTTATTTCGTGATTTATCCTCGTTTTATTCTGGGGTTCTGCATTATTTTATTTGTCTTTCTTGTATTGTACATAATGCGCTGTACTGGCACTATCCTATGCATAATCACTGCCATTTCCTCATAAATGCTGGTTCTTTTAATTTTTATGTATTTTATTTTACTAGGCAATTAACTTATTGCTTCCTATTTCTATACCTTTACTTCTTTCTCTTTGTACTGTAATTTTCATAATTACCACTAAAACTTTCTTAATATTCATCGACTTATATTTCATTTGCCTAGTGTATAAAGCAAACTTATCTGTAACTCCTACCTTAAGCTTATTTATGTACAGTACATCTGGCTTTCCTAGACCTCTTGTTAGGAATTTTTGCGTAAATCCTTCCTCTCCCGGTAAATCTGCAAAGAAAGGACAGAGGTTAAGTTAAGTATACCTTAGTTTTACCAGACCACTGAGCTGATTAACAGCTCTCCTAGGGCTGGCCCGAAGGATTAGACTTATTTTACGTGGCTAAGAACCAATTGGTTACTTAGCAACGGGACCTACAACTTATTGAGAGAGGCTTTGATAAGGACCATACTCTCACATCAACTGCGTCTCAAAGAAACGACAAAATCGCATTTTTTAAAAGTAAATTGTATTTTTCCTGACTATACAAACTTGAGGCCCTTTACATTAGGAATTACTCACGGCGAAGCGGGACACGGCCGTTAAACTCTTGAACAAGGTAGTTAGGCAGTAATTACTGTCAGGTAGGCGGGGAATACCTGCCTGCCCGGATGTAAATATTCCAGTTTGCCTTTCGGCCCAGGTTTCAGATTGAGGGGTGGCATGAGGCTGTAAAGTCACCAATTCGGCGCCAGGATAGTGTTTCGGCGGCGCCATTAATTAAGTCTCCGCTGAGCTTGTTTTCTTTGGTGACTTCCCGTTTTCTTCAAGTTAAATTAGTCACGCCTAAAACGTGCCAGGTCACGCATTTTTATCATTTTTACTTTATGGTATTTATACGAATGTCACACATTGTGTATCACATGTTTCTTCATTCACAGGCATCAAGACTGTATCTATATTGTGTCTCTGTATGTTTCATATTGTAATTCGTACTCGTTCACTGTATATTATTGTTTATTGTTTCGACCTCAGGTCACAGTCAATTCCATTGTCTCTCACGGCCCGGCGTCAGTCGGCCGCAATATAAGCCGCCTGGATCTGTAATAAACCAGCAGTAACCTTTACCTGCTCGTTTCTTTGACACCTTTACAGTGGTGACCCCCGGAGTATCCCGGAGCCATTAGCGGACTCACACGGCGACTCAGTCTTGGCTCCAGGGTTTCTCCAAAAACGCTCTTAGCGGCCTAAACACGCGCTGTAACCAGCGTTTGAGCGTGCTGACTCGCCGTCGGCGTACCCCATCAGCGTCACTAAGCGGAACCACACGGCGCACGAAAGTGCGTACTCAGACGCGAAAGTATCCTACTCCAGTAAGGGGGTCAAAGCGAGCGAGCATGGACGCGGATATCCCCTCCTTCATGCAGTTAAACGCGGACCTGCGGACTCGAGGTTTACCTACCTCCCATCGCAGCCGCGCCGCCCCGCATCGAGGCCCTCCCGCAACTCCACACCAGCGCCCGAACACACGACGGCCGGGCAACACAATCGCGGGCCGCCCTCACCCTAAAGCTGCCGCCCGTTTACGCAGGGCAACCCATCGAGATGGCTGCGCAGGGTGGAGAGCCACTTCAGAATCGCGGACCTCACGGACGAAATCCTACAGGCCGACACAGTGCTCAACGCCCTTCCGGAGGACGTGTACAACAAATTCATCTCGCTGGTACCTGGAAACACTCACCCTCACATACAGCACTATAAAAAGTTCCTCCTCGAAGCTTGCTCCTGCCCATCGCCGAGCGGGCCGCCGTGCTATATCGACCTTGCCAATAACTCCACGCCACGACTCGATCCAAGAGACGCTTGGGGCATGGTCGAGATCTCCTGTCAACACCAGTCTCGGGTGACACGAACAAGCGGCAGGAGATAAGCTTCAGACGGGAAATTTTCCGCCGCCAACTCCTCCCGAAGTACGCAACCAGATCGCTCACCCCTACACCATGCCTGTCGAGGACCTCTCATAGAGGCGGCACAACACCTCACAGACTCCGTCAAGGCTTCACAGCGGCTAAAACCGGCCACTCAGCCGGTCAGCTCCGTCCAGCCTGAAGAGGACGAGAGCAGCCCGCACACACGCAATCGGGGTAGGCGAGTTCCCACAACCAGGCGCCGCTTCGGCCATCCACATCGGCGTCGTCGGGCCCTTCCCCATCAGGCGGATCCAGATACCTCCTCACGGTGGTAGACCGTTCAACGAGGTGGCCCGAAGCCACGCCCCATGCAAGAAGCCACCGCCAGCGGCGTGCGCCGAGGCCCTGCTCTCCAGCTGGGTTAGCCGGCCTGGCCCCGGACCACATCACAACCGACAGGGGCCGCCTTCCTCTCCGAGCTGTGGTCTGCCCTGGCTCAACTGCTGGGGAACCACGCACCACACCACCACAGCATACAACCCAGCGGCCAACGGCCTGGTCGAACGATTCCACAGGTCCTTAAAATCATCCCTCATGGCCCGCTGCACCGCCGAGGACTGGAAACATCAGCTGCCGTGGGTCCTCCTCGGGTTGAGGACCGCCCCAGAGCCGACGGCACCCCATCCGCAGCTGAACAAACCTATGGGGGAACCTCGTGGTGCCGGGAGAGCTCGTGACGGATGATCGCCACTCCCCATCTCTGCAGAGGCTCCCGCGACGTGGCGGCAAGTTCGCGCCTTGCAGGCGCTCATACATCGACAGAGCAACCACCTTCATGCCGCCACAGCTGTCATCCGCCACCCACGTCTTCGTCAGAGTCGACGCCGTCCGTCCACCACTAACTAAGCCCTACAGGGGACCCTTCCGCGTGCTGGAACGGAACAGCAAGGCGTTCGGCTGGCACTTCCAGGCAGGGACGACTGGGTTTCCATAGACCGGCTAAAGCCCGCCTTCCTGTCGGAGAGTCCCGGCAGCGTCGCAGCACCCCTTCCGCCCAAACGCACTCCAGCACGCCCTCACCACCGCAGGCGCGGCCCCAGGAAGGACCGCCCAAACAGCAGCCTCACAGGCAGGAGGCCCCTCAGTTATCCTCAGGAGCCGCGGCACCCTTCAGCGTCCCACCAGGTACAGGGATTAATCAGACGCGTCCCTCGTCTTGGGGAGTATTTGTAAAGTCACCAATTCCGGCGCCAGGATAGTGTTTCTGGCGGCGCCATTAATTAAGTCTCCGCTGAGCTTGTTTTCTTTGGTGACTTCCCGTTTTCTTCAAGCTAAATTAGTCACGCCTAAAACGTGCCAGGTCACGCATTTTTATCATTTTTACTTTATGGTATTTATACGAATGTCACACATTGTGTATCACATGTTTCTTCATTCACAGGCATCAAGACTGTATCTATATTGTGTCTCTGTATGTTTCATATTGTAATTCGTACTGTTCACTGTATATTATTGTTTATTGTTTCGACCTCAGGTCACAGTCAATTCCATTGTCTCTCACGGCCCGGCGTCAGTCGGCCGCAATATAAGCCGCCTGGATCTGTAATAAACCCAAAACAGGGATAGAAGAACTATTAAAAAGCCTTCTCAAGGGTAATTCCAAGTCCCCCCCCTCTACCGCTATGCAGGAGACAGCCCCCATGGCTGCAACAAATCCCTCCCCAACACCCTCATCCCAACCTACCACCTCCCCCCATGATCCTACACCTTCCTCATCCACTAAACCCCAAAACATCACCCCTCTCCCCTCATCTTCATCATCTTCATTAAATACGGTAGATGATAACTCCATCACTTTTGCACCAAGAGACCCCAGGCGCTTCTCCCTAACGTACAACAATGCTGAAAATAATTAACTGGAATGCTGATGGAGTGAGGCCTAAAAACAGCTACACTTATTGCAGTCTGCAAAACAGAAAATGTAGACATCATCCTACTTCAGGAAACCCGTCTAAAAACAGGAACCAAGTTTAGAATAGCTGGGTATAATGCTTATACAACTCCAGACACAACTCCAGACATAGGCACCGACAGGGGACTGGCTATTCTCATCAAGAATACAATCCCAGCAGTAAGAATACACAATCCGATCCATACACGGAGAGAATGTGGAGAGCATGGCAATTAGAATAACTCTGCAAAACCAGAGACTAGACATATACAATCTCTACAGGAAAATAAATAGAGAAAGCCCAGGAGAACTACAACTGACGCAGCTCTTCGCCCATGCAACTGACACACCTACAATAATATGTAGGGACTTCAACGCACATCATCCTCTACTATCTTCCCCGACAATCACTAACCAGGCAGGGGAACACGAGCCTACTCTCTGGAGGAATTTGAGGAGTCGCACTGCTCAACACAGGGCAATCCACACATATAAGAGGAGGCAGATTAGATCTAACATTTGCCACAACGACAATCAGGCACCTTACAAGATGGCAAGTGCATCCCCATTAGTCAGCGACCACTTTGCAACAATGACAGAATTGGAAATGCAACAACTACCTCCAATACCGCCACCTCCACCAAGATGGAATCAAGACTTGGCAAACTGGGTTATTTTCAGACTAGCACTTGAGGAATGGGCAGCACAGTACACGCCCCCAGAGGATATAGACCAACTAGAAAAAGACCTAGTTGACGCCATACATAATGCAGCAAATAAAGCAATGCCAATAAAGACAGCTCAGAGGAACTACAGCTACAAAGACTCCTGGTACTACTGCCAAGAGGTAAGACAGCTGAAAACCCTACTAAACAGAGTCACAAAGATCTACAGAAGAAGAGCAACAGCTGAAAACAGAGAGTTGCTACAAACAGTCAAAAATGACGTCCATCAGAGGCTCCAGGAAATAAGAATTGAAAAATGGCTGGAATGGTGTGCTAAACTATCAGAGCACACATCCCTTTCAGAACTATGGAAATGGCTGAACAGAGTAGCCGGAAAAAAAGAAGTCAGCGATAATAGCAACTCACCCTCAACCTCTAGAAGAAGCAGAGAGACTAGCAACATCCTTTGCTAACAGGACAAAATCAAACAATCTCTCTCCTGAAACCAGAAGACGACAGGATCAGCTAGCACCGATCAGATGGGAAGAAGTTAACGAGGCTTGCTTCACACCAGATGACACGGACACCCCTTACACAGTAGAAGAACTAAGGGCAGTATACAAAACTGGCAAAGATACAGCACCAGGAGCAGACAGGATAACATACACAATGATAAGTAACATGGGTCCTGCAGGAGAAAACGCCTTCCTGAGGATCATGAACAAAACACATGCAGAGCACACAAGACCGCAGACTTGGAGGCAACAAGACACAAAGCCAATTCCAAAACCTAAAGATCCAGACAACCTGAGACCCATAGCACTAGTCTCCTGCATGGAAAAAACTGGAGAGAAAATGGTGCTCAACAGGATAACATACAAAATTGGTCCTCTACACAAACAGCTATATGCATACCAACAAGGAGTTGGAACTACAGAGTGTCTGACAGATGTCCTCAGCTACATAAATCAAGGAAAGGCTGTAGTAGTCTTCATAGACTTTGAAAAAGCCTTGAGCTAGCCAGTCCAGCAGCAGTACTCCACTCACTGATGAAGAAAGGAGTCAAAGGACACCTTCTAGCCTGGACAAAAACTATGTGCTAAGAAGACAGGCGAGGGTCAAATTCCAAGGGGTGATATCCACCTTCCATGACTTGGAAAATGGCACACCACAGGGAGGAATACTAAGTCCTCTCCTATTCAATATTCTCATGGAGAACCTAGCCTCACTGCAGCTTCCTGAAGGCGTAGAAATTTTCATATACGCCGACGATGTGCATAGTCAAGAGGACCTGTCAGAGTGCCTAGAATGCAAAGAGCCCTCAATGAAATCAGCAAAAAGTCGGAGGAACTAGGCCTCAAAATCAATATAAATAAGACAAAGGCCATGGCAGTAAAAGCACACAGACCACTCCAACCACTCACAATAGGAGCTGAACCGCTAGAGTGGGTGGACAAGTACATGTATCTGGGAATCATCCTAGACCAGCAACTAACCTTCAAGAACGAAATCAAATACCTGAAGGAAAGAGCAGAAGCAAGAACAGCAGCAATGAGATATATGTCATCTTTGAAGGATGGTGCAAATGAACATGTACAGAAAACATACTATATAGCCTGCACCAGATCATTGATTGACTATGCTGCCCCTGCCCTGGTAAAGCTAACAGAGGCAAAAGGAAACTCTGGAAGTAATACAGAATAAGGCAATGAGACTCATGCTTGGGGCACCCATGTGGACAAGACTGTGCAAAACCTCAGGCTTGAGACTAACATGCCAAAAGTAGAAGATAGGATTGCACAGAGAAATGCCAGTACAATGGCAAAAATCTTCCTCTCAGAGAGAGACTCAATCTCCAAGACCAGAACAAAGGAGAACTAAATAAACATCCAGAGATTCGAGCCCGAACTCCACGGAAAAGACCAAAGTGACAACATCAAGAGGTTAGATATGGCAGAGGCAATGCTAAACATGAGACCAGACACAGCGCAGGATGTGCAACATATCCCGCCCTGGAAAAAGGATTATGCAAAATTCCATTACACACACCTTCCCAGAGCAAAAGAAGACTGCTCAAGAGAGGAACTAAGAGCAGCAGCCTACGAGTCTATCAGGAACACTGAAATCCTGGGGGCCCAAACATACTACACCGACGGCACTGTGGATCCAGAAAATAAAACTACTGGAGCAGCAGTATATTCAAACAATTTCCAAGCATGCTGGAGAACATCAAATTGTGCCTCAACAATGCAGACAGAATTAGTAGCGATAAGACAGGCACTACTGTACTCTCTGGAGAATGAGGAAGGACCCGTCATCATCCACACTGACTCCAAATCCTCCATGCAGGCCTTGCAACAAATCAGAATTAAAGAGAACAAGGCCTTGCTGGCTGGGATCAAGTCACTGCTCTACCAGCACAGCGAAAGAGGAAGACCAGTCACTATGAACTGGATACCGAGTCACATAGGAATTCCAGGCAACGATAAAGCGGATGAACTAGCCAAGAGCACAAGGTACATTGACAGAGTGCAGATCCACATACAACCTGCACTACAACAGATCAAAATGCCATAAAACTGCTCATGAAAGCAAACATGCTGGAAGACCTACGGGCATGGACAGATCACTCCCCGACTGCCAGATGGTACAAATGGGCAACTGACCTAGTGCCTCCCCCCATAGACAGGCACACACCGAGAAAACTAGCTGTATGTATTCACAGACAAAAGGCTAGGATACAAAGCCTGCTGGGAAATTGTTAACCCCAGTGTCAGACCATGTGAGCACTGCGAGGAAGAAACACAGCAGCCTCTCCTACACTACCTGCTAGAATGCAGAGAGACAGCACTGCTCAGAGGCGAAGTACAAGCTGATGTAAACTCACCAGACGCAGCAAAAATAGCAGCAACACTTGCAAAGGCAATAGTCGAGGACATCGACACACATGCCCAGCTGCTAGTAAATTTACCGCCACCAAGATAGAACAATGCAATGAGAATACTCAAACTTCACCTTCTACTTTCCAGCTGAATTAAGTAATGTAATGTTAAGTGTGTTCAGAGTGGCACTGGCCACCAACTCACTCAACATGTACTTTCATACTACCACTACAAACAAACCAAGATGGCCCTCTTTAACTACCACCATCATCCTCCTCAACTCATCCCATCCCCTCACCGTAAAGCCCTATACACATCATCTCTGTCTTATTCCAACTAAACTACTCTACCACTAAGAATACTCTGCAGGGACTCTAGGGTTTAAAGGGTTGGACAACCCCACCTGCAATGTTTCTCTATTTTTCTTTCAAAGGCCTTACATCTTCAAACTACTACTATCCGTGACATGATGGCCCCCTCCCACTACAACCATCATCCTTCCTCCATCCACAACTGTCTCTACTACTAAATCTCTTTCACATTTCCTATAACAAATGACCTTCTGAAATTTTCAGATCACCCAGGCCAAACAAGGGAAGGTTTTGTGCCAACACAAGAGTTGGCTTAATACAATACAACAACGTAATAAACCAGCAGTAACCTTTACCTGCTCGTTTCTTTGACACCTTTACAAGGCGGCCATAAAAATGTAATGTAAAGGGCCTCAGGCTTGTATAGTTAGGAAAAGTACAATTTACTTTTAAAAATTGATTTGTTCCTACACGATATACAAACCATGGTCCTTTACATTAGGAAGATTCACTGGTCGGAGGGAGGAATCTAATCTGAGTGAGTCTCTTGAACTGACTGGAGTTCTGCACACCTGGGCTACTCCTTGTTGAAAGAGCGAGGAGTACCGTGCCTCTTCACTTATCAATCGGAGTGTGAGCACTGCAAGAACAGCTTTCGTGATGGTATGACATGTCTGTGAGGTGCTCTGTGAAAAGTGCCTGACTTGTGCGATGTCCAAAGTTAATACGAAGAAGAGGAAGAAAACAGAGAAAATAAATACTGTAGAAATCAAATCAAGTAAAGGGAATATCAAACTATCATACGAACATTATCTCAATTATCGAAGCAGCACGTAAAGATGGGACACTAAATAAAATACAGGAGAAGGATGAGTCAACCCAAATCGAGAGAGAGTCAGCAACCTGCGGACATTGCTCTGGAGAAGTTGCTGTGAAATGTGTGACGTATGGTTCCACTAAGAATGTTCAAGTATCGAGGTTAGATACACACCCATACTTAGTAGTGATACCATATTGTACTGTACATCTGTAATAATTGCAAGAGGCTAAACAAAGAACACAAAAAACTCACTGAAGATGAAATTGAAGAAATAAAAAAAACAGAGATATTAACAAAGTTGAGTCAGGATTCGGCTCAGAAAACTAGTGACGTAATGATCAACATGGATGAAATCCAAAACAAAATTGACAATGTTGATAAAGATGTAAAGACCATGACAAACATGGACAAAACTTATGCTGAATCACTAACGAAAAAAAAGTGCTTCTGATTAAATCTGCGAACGAAGAGAGCACAGTAGCAAATGAAAAAGAGACAAATTATGAGTAAAATAACGGCGCCAGTTGAACAGGTTAAAACAACAAGAGATGGACACTTATTCGTAAGAGATTTCCAGACAGGAAAAACTTACAAAAGGCAAAAATGGAGATTCAGAAAATCATCAGTAGAGCAGTAAATGAGATGGGTAAACTTAAACCAAAAATAAAAGTAATCTATATCACGAAGGATGAAGATGACGTTGTCGTTAACATTCTGAAGAAAAATCCGTGGGTAGGTAACTTCATTTCTGAAAATGACGACCGGAAAATTGTAAAGGAAATGATAGCCAAAGCTGACAAATATAATACCTCATTTCTGAAAATGACGACCGGAAAATTGTAAAGGAAATGATAGCCAAAGCTGACAAATATAAACTCTATATCATCAAATGCACACACCACAAATACGAAAGGCTATCTACGATAGAGGTGACAAATTGTGTACACTGTATAGCCGTTGCAAAGTATACGACTGTTACATGCCCTATCAATCAACGCTGTAAATATCAGGAATTTGGTCATAGCGCAACAAATTGTACAAATGACCAAGCTTGCCCTAGATGTGGTGAAAATCACAAATCAAATGAATGTGCTAGCAGCATCTTCAAGTGTAAACATTGTGTAAAGAAAGGTCATAGTGATACTAAACATAAAACATATGATGGGAATAAGTGCACAGCAAATATAAAGAATATGTGTCAAAGGTGAAAAATAATATGGACCATGGCTCTGACTAATAATCTTCTATGCAATTTAATAAACATACAGTTCGTAGGAATTAAAACTAACACTATTAGAAATCTTATAAATGATCACAATTTAGATATATGCATGCTAACGGAGACTTGGCTAAGCGATAATGTAAGTGATTATTCTAACATAAACGAAATGACGCCAGGGTCTCACAACTTTTACCATGCAGCGAGAGAAAAAACGGTGGTGGAGTGGGAATCTTTGTCAAAAAAGTATACAAAGTATCTATAATGAACCAAAATGTGTTCAGTACATTTGAATGCATCAGCACCAAAACTACTCACATAAACAAACACATGCAAATCATAACAGTTTATAAACCACCAAGCATGTAAGGACTGGGGAATGAGCGACATAATGGCTGGGTGTTAACTGGTTTATTGGTTGTTCCTTACTGAGATAAATGTACAGAATCTTTGAAGATGTTATTGACGCGTGCGAGCGGTAATGTAACAGACAGGTAAAACGGACATAAAAGGTTCAGATATCTGTGTTTGTCGGCAGACAAACAGATGGCGATATCAAGAGACATGATTAACATATGGTGATGAAACATACATCAGTGGAAGGGTCAGGAAATTCTACATATGGCCAATTTATGAGATTCAAGACAGATTAATGGATACAATGCAATAGCATAATAAATGTGAAATGGAGAGACCTTTGGCGTCTTCACAAACAGAAACATACACAGTTTGATACAGAAGATTCGTTGGAACATTATGAGTACATGATTAGAATGCTTGCATGGCAATGCAAGTAGTGGTGATTGTACATATTAAGACAACAATGCTTAAGGAGAAACAGACGGAAATATTGTATGGTTGAAATCGCGTTCCTGTAGAGAAAGAAGACGAGATGCTCCTGTTTTGTCCTGTCGACTCCGATGATGACGATCGACGAACACACGAACACACACGTGTTTAATACAAGTACTCTCCCCAAGACGTGTGTAACGTCTGATTGTTTGGAAGAGACGGCGTCGGGGCGACGGCTCTTACAATGTTCCCCACAAGCGAGGCATCGATGCGGAAATTGTCTTGGCGACAATTGTAGTTGGCTCGAAGGGCTTGGGCTGGGGCGGGTAGGAGGCTGAAGGGCGGCACCGACCAGCAGGAGCTCGAGGAGGACGGGAGCTGGTTGAAGGGTGACGTCGGATGATCCTTCGGTGGCCGGCTCGAGGGCTGAAGGATGACGGCGGCTGATCCTGGTAGCCAGCTCGAGAGGGGCGGCAGCAGGCTGAAGGATGACGTGGCTGGTCCTTCGTTGGTCAGCTCGTCCAGTACGAGTGCGGGGGCGGCTTCAGGTTTCCTGGAGGAGGTATCCAGGGCTCCGGTGGTGGAGTGGGTCATCTCGGAGGGTCGGACTAATACTGAGAACTCAGGAACGGCGGGAAACAGCGAGGCGGCGAAGGGTCAATCGGCGCGTGGGTCGTCATCTGGGTCCTTCGAGTCACTCCAGGGTCACCAGTGTAAGGACTGGGAATGAGCGACATAATGGCTGGGTGTTAACTGGTTTATTGGTTGTTCCTTACCGAGATAAATGTACAGAATCTTGGAAGATGTTATTGACGCGTGCGAGCGGTTGTAGCGTCTACACAGACAGGTAAAACGGACATAAAAGGTTCAGACATCTGTGTTTGTCGGCAGACAAACAGATGGCGATATCAAAGACATGATTAACATATGGTGATGAAACATACATCAGTGGAAGGGTCAGGAAATTCTACATATGGCCAATTGCATGAGATTCAAGACAGATTAATGGATACAATGCAATAGCATAATAAATGTGAAATGGAGAGACCTTTTGGCGTCTTCACAAACAGAAACATACACACAGTTTGATACAGAAGATTCGTTGGAACATTATGAGTACATGATTAGAATGCTTTATGGCAATGCAAGTAGTGGTGATCGTACATACATTAAGACAACAATGCTTAAGGAGAAACAGACGGAAATATTGTATGGTTGAAATCGCGTTCCTGTAGAGAAAGAAGACGAGATGCTCCTGTTTTGTCCTGTCGACTCCGATGATGACGATCGACGAACACACGAACACACACGTGTTTGGAAGAGACAGCGTTACAAGCACAAGTAAGAGATCATTCCTAAATGTATTCAGTGACTTCCTCGACTTGCTAGCTGATAACAAAAATATACTGATTTGTAGTGACTTCAACCTACATCTGATTGATAACGATGACAAATATGCCAAAGAATTTATAGAGTTACTTGAAAGCCACGGCCTCGAAAATGTTGTGAAAAAACCGACATCATTATTGAACCATAACACTGACCCAGTGACACAAAACAAAAGCAACGAGATTGACTTTTAACGAGATTGTGAGTGACATGCAAGTTGAGCCTGAATGCGTGATATCTCCAATACATAAACTAGTTACATTTAGTATAAATATCTGGAAAGGTTATACGCTGAAAAAAAGCTATCACTTACATAAACAAAACCAACTTTAAAGCTGATGAATTTATTGTTGAGAGCATCAAGAATATAAGGGAAACAAGCCAGGGTTCAAGTGTAATATGAGGAATATAATACCTTGACAGGCGACCAAGTATGTGCAAGCTGTTTTACATTTTACAGCAAAAGTATATTTATCGTCATGCTACAACGATAAATTTCCATAAGTAACAAGTCAAATAATAGTTAAAGAAAGTGCCAAATGGTTTAACAGTGAATTTCGTGAAGATAAGAAAAAGAAAAGAAAAATGGAAGATCTATGGAAAAGATCGAAAAAATCAAGTAGTGAAAATTGGTCACTGTATGAAACAGCTAGAAATCATTACAACGACTTGATTATGAAAACCAAGAAAATATATTACAATAAAATATTTAGTGTAGAGAAAATCCCCCCAAAATCCATGATAATTTAGCCGGAGTACTGGGACTCAAAAAAGAAAAAGTTCTAGTGACTACAAACACCTAGCCGATAACTTTGCGTACCACTTTGAAGAAAAAATTGAAAGAATCTATCAGTTTAGATAAGGAGGTCCCTCCTGATCTCCGGTGATCGCAATGAGAAATAGCAAATTCAGTAAGTTTAAAGAACTGAACATGAATGACTTTGACAAAACGATGAGAAAAGTAAAAAACACCTATTGTGAAAATGACCCGTTTTCCATAAGTGATATAAAAGAGGCAGCAAAAAACTTTGATCAGTTGAGGGAGCTATATTTTGATATTGTCAACATGAGTCTAGCACAGGCATCTTTCCCAAACAGTGAAAAGCTTGCTTGTATAAAGTCGGCGATAAGGAAAGTCTAAGCTTCTACAGACCAATATCGAACCTATCGTACTTATCAAATCTTACAGAAGCGGAAGTCCACAAACAAACATGGAAACACTTGAAACAACTCACCGTCATACCTGATGATTCAGTCAGCATACAGAAAAAACCACTCAACAGAGACTACATTGTGTGCAATTATAAATGATATGGTAGAAATTATAGTAAATGGAAAATGTGGCATCCTGGTTATGCTTGACCTAAGTGCAGCATTTGACACAGTTGACCACAATCTACTGCTAGAAGACCTGAGAGCAGTAGGCATCGAAGATGATGTGCACAAATGGTACAAAAGCTACTTAGAAAATAAGAAGGTTACAGTGGTTATGTCAAATGTGAAATAAGTAAGAAAGGCCTAAAAAAAAAATAGTGTCCCAAGGCAGCGTTCTGGGTCTACTGCTATTTGGCATTTACACAACTGAATTATCTAGAATTCTAAATAAGCACAAGGTTAAGTAAAACTGTATGCTGATGATACTCAGTTCTGTTTTCCTGTCGAAAAGGTAAAGACACCATTAGTAAAATTGATGCAATAATGAAAGATATCAAAAAATGGATGTCAGCGAAGAATTTGAAACTTAATGAAGACAAAACTGAGTGTATGATATTTGGATCTGACAGTGCACTACGAAAATATGAACACTTCCAAAGAAGAACTATTGGTTCGTTAACAATAAATATTGTAGCAGCAGTGGTAAACTTAGAAGTAATTATTGATAGTAAATTGTCGATGAAGAACCATATATTGCACATTACAAAAACCTGTAACTATCATATTAGAAACATTGCATTTATCAGAAAATACCTAAACGAAGATACTCTGAAAACAGTAATTTGCAACCAAATACTTTCGAGGCTTGACTACTGCAACGTTATAAACTACGGTCTCCCTAACTACCTACTAAGAAAGTTGCAAGGAGTACAAAATAAAACCGCCAGGTTAATAGGACTACGTTCCCGTGATAGAATAACCCCAGCACTAATTGAGCTACATTTGTAAAGTCCCCACTCAACAGGTTTTCTGTGGTGAACTACCCATTTTCTATGGTTACTCTCCTACAAGCCTAGGTCAAGCCAAATAGCCACATTTTTATCTATGTAAATACGTATCTGTTACTGATTTATTTATGCCTGTTTACTTTTTTATGTGTCAGAGTATTATTGTATCAATTCTTGTAATCTGATCTTTTATGTTATTTGTGTTTGCCTGTCCGAATTCACATTGAGAGCAACTGACCTCAGGTCACCTGTATCCTATTGTATTCCTTTGTATGACGTCCACACGCCGCTTTATAAGCGGTACATGTCCACCTGCTCATTATTTTGCACCCCTTATAGTGGTGACCCCGAAGTGGTTTCCAGAGCCATTAGCGGACTCATACAGCGACCTAGTCTTGGCTCCATGAACTACCCCACGCCCCTAACGGACTAAAAACAGTGCTTTAACAAAGCGTTCGGGCGTACTGACTCTCGTCGGCAGATCACCAGCATCATTAGCAGACCCACACGGCGTGCTCCCAAGTGCGTATTGACACGAGTTTCCCCAGCCAGGGAGGCGGTTCGGACACATCCATGTAGACATGGTGGGCCCCCTTCCCCCATCAGGTGGGGCCAGATATCTCCTGACAATCGTCGACTGCTCCACCAGGTGCCTGAAGCGACCATTCATGAAGCCACCGCCAGTGCGTGCGCCAAGGCCCTCCTCTCCAGCTGGGTCAGCCGGTTTGGTGTCCCGGACCACATAACCACCGACAGCGGTCCTGCCTTCCTGTCCAAGCTGTGGTCCGCCCTGGCACACCTGCTGGAGACCTCTCACCACACCACCACCGCCTACAACCCAGCGGCCAACGGATTGGTGGAGCGGTTCCACAGGTCCCTAAAGGCGTCCCTCATGGCCCGCTGCACCGCCAAGGATTGGAAGTACCAGCTGCCTTGGGTCCTCCTCGGCTGAGGACCGCCCCCAGAGCCAATGGCGACCCATCCGCAGCAGAGAAAGTCTACGGGGAGCCCCTCATAGTCCCGGGCGAACTCGTCACAAGAGAACGCCACAACCTGACAGTCCAGAGGCTCCGTGACAGTCGGGAAGTTCGCCCCCCTGCCAGCGGATGTACACCAATAGGACAACATCATTCACGCCTCCCGGCCTGTCCTCCACCACCCACGTCTTCGTCAGGAACAATGCAGTTCGCTCGCCTCTAACCAGACCCTACAAGGGGCCCTTCCGCTTGCTGGAGCGAAACGCCAAAGCATTTCGGCTGGCCGTGCACGGGGAGGATGATTGGGTGTCTGTTGACCGTCTCAAGCCCGCCCTGTTGGAGGAAGTCGTCGACGACACCACGCAGCACCCTCCACAGGGACCGTCGTCCCCGCAGCCAGCCCAACCCAAAAGAAAATCGTGTGGCCGCCCCCGGAAGCATCAGGGCAGCGCCGCAGCCAGCCACTCCCACTCACACCACACCCCCCCAGCTGACTTCACGGAGCTGCGGCACTCTCCAGCGCCCAGCAGATACCTAGTTTAATCAGACATTGCCCACGGTTTTTTGGGGGGGGAGTATTGCAAAGTCCCCACTCAACGGGTTTTCTGTGGTGAACTACCTGTTTTCTACGGTGACTCTCCTACAAGCCTAGGTCAAGCTAAATAGCCACATTTTTATCTATGTAAATGCATATCTGTTACTGATTTATTTATGCCTGTGTACTTTTTATGTGTGTCAGAGTATTATTGTGTCAATTCTTGTAATCTGATCTTTTATGTTATTTGTGTTTGCCTGTCCGAATTCACATTGAGAGCAATTGACCTTGGGTCACCTGTATCCTATTGTATTCCTTTGTATGACGTCCACATGGCGCTTTATAAGCGGCCTGCTTTCCTAATAAACCAGCAGTACATGTCCACCTGCTCATTATTTTGCAACTCTTATACACTGGCGCCCAGTAAAAGATAGAATAGAATATGAAATACTATTGACAGTCTTTAAAGCACTGAAATATGATGAACCAACATATCTGAGAAAATGCTTAAGCTTCTTTAGACCCGAAATGAAGATTGTAATCAGACATGCAAGTGAAGCATATAGGCAATTTGAACCTAGAACAAATTGTAAGTCAGGCAAGAGAACATTTGTACACAGCACACCAAGACAATACAACAAAATACGCCTGAAGTCAAGAGCATACAAGAAGAATGCAAATTTAAAAAGGAACTAAAGACTCTCCTATTCTGCAGGAGCTACGATATTGACGAGAAAACACTGAAAGACAATTATAAAATATAAGAAGCACCTTATTTTGAAAACGTACATGGGCCCACCAGAGAGGGAATTATCCCTGTGGAGGGCTGCACATAAAACCAAACAAAGTGAAACAAAGTGAAACATCTGGACCTTTTCATATGAGTGAGGAATATTGTAACTCATACAAAATAGGCTGGGAAGAATCTAAGAGTCGGAGGCAGTAAGGAAAAGTCCCAAAACAGGGTTTTCCTTATTGCCAGAGTCTCCTTCCTCCCCTTGCTAGAGGAAGGAGTGGGATTGCTTCTATGATTCTGGATAGAAAAATAGAACGGGTGCTCGATGTGTAGTCTTACCACATCAGACGCCAGTTCCAGCAAGTGTAGGTTTGAGTCCCATCCCCATCCTGAAGGAAGAGAAGTAGGAGGACGAGAAGGAGGAGCAGGAGAGGCCAGTCACTCTTGGAATCCTTCCCACTTCTGGAACCAACACATTAGGCAAGATGCTACCTGTCTTCTTGAAGGAGCCGGGTAAGAAAACAAAACTTGTTGAGCAGCCACCACAGGACCAAGGAAAAAAAGGTTCTAAGGGCCTGTAGGTAAGACCGAAGGTAGAAGGCAAGAGTGTGGTCCATGAGACCACGTCTTGCTTCCAGACCGACAGAAACTTCCAGAATGTGAGGGATGGACCAAGCCATTGACTTCGCGAGCTCTCGGGTGGATTGTACAGGTATTGTCGTTGCCAGCTGCTGAGTACATCCTTTTGATCGCTTCATGAAGCCAAAAGAAAGATGTGTCCTTAGACACTTCCTTGTGAGAGATAGTACTAGTGAAAACTTTGATAACACCCAGGTTAGGAAAGTCGAGCCTCTTCGGAAAGTACCACAGCTCCCTAACAGGACAAAGTAACGAATGATCTGGATCATCGATACAAAGTCCAAGGGGGAGAGGATCAAGAAGGACTCGAACCTAGCAAAAGATGCCAACAGATTCGGAGTCCTCTACGACATCCAGGAAGGAGTCGAGGTATTGACCCCCTTCACCTGTTCTTCCATCTTCTACACCAAGGCCAGAGCAAGATGAGAGATGGTCCTAAGAGGGCAGATCTCTGTCTGACAACTCTCAGAAGGGCGCGTGCAGAGCACGTGACAGGTACCCTAAATGAGAGTCACATGCCACCCTGGAACCTCAGTTCCCTGGGACAGCACGACCGACAGAAACTTCTCATCAGTAGTTAATCTCGATTGAGGAGAAAAAGGCTACTTTCAGATGGAAGGACTAGGTCTCAAGGACTTTATGTTCTTCACTACTGAATTGAAGAGAAGCAAACCTCAGTGGAGAAAACGAGGAAGCCTGTGACCTGCTGAAAAGTGAGTCTGCCCCTAGAAGAAGTTCCGTTGATGACACCAACCAGCGGTGACGAATCCAGTCCCTGGAACAGTGCTGTAGAGGACCTCAAGAGATATCCAGCTATTGTGATGATATGTCACCAATGTATTGTTGTTAGCACCTTTTTGTTATGATGTTCCTTTCTTTATTTATTGTTGTAGTTCGTTTCTAGCTTTGTTTGTATTAGTTGTAATAACGTTTGAGTCCCAGGAGTTTAGGAAGACACAATGCAGCTTTCTTACTTCATTAACACACTAATTAAGATATACATATTTACAATTAATTGAATCGAAGTATGAGCCTTGCTATCTTGAATCTTGTTAACAAACCACAACTGGTGAGGCCCTTGACCTCTCTCACCTGCTTCTTTTCTATCTCTCTGTTTTTTTCTGTTCTGTCCTCTTCCTTCCTTCCTTCCTTGCTTTTTAAAGGTTCTTGAAAAGGAAATGCCCATCCCACAAATATGCGGGCAATAGCTTCTGTTCCCGCCTTGTTGATGTCCTAAGTGGCTGGAACTTATCTAACAACGTCCCTTTGGGTGTAATTAGATGAATTAATCCCCTCCTTCGTAGGAGGGACTAATGACGTCACCAGAAGTCTTTAGTTCTGGCAAAAGCTGAAAGGTAAGCTCACAGGTGAGAGGGGTAAACATCCCTGTTATTGACTGCCTTAGATTAAACTTGCGCCTGTGTTTTGCTATGTAATCACGGCACAAGAAGTGTTGTTACTCCCTCTGCTTTGTTATTCTCTCTCTCTCTGTCTCTCTCTCTCTCTCTCTCGCTTTTCATTATTATTCACTCTCTTTTCCTCTCTCTTATACTTACGTTATTCCTAACTAATATTCTCCCAGCTATCATTACACTATATCCGTTGGCATTTGGCGAGAAAGCCTATGCTTGCAAGGGAAGCTGGAAAGTTCCCTAGTCCTGAAAACACAGGGATATACTGCCTGAAGAACTGCTTCTTGTGTAGCTGCCACAGGAGGTTGGGTCAGGAAGAACTCTTCTCGATGCCTCGGAAGAGAGCTATCAGTTCGAGCAAAGGGTGAGGTCTTCCAGTATTTGTCTAACTTGGGGTGAGCAATGCTTGTTGAACCCCTAGCAAAACAGATAAATACGGTGGGAAGACGTAGACATCGATGTTTCCCATAAAGACAGCATGCCTCTTCGTAACGGCCCATGGGTCAGGTACGAAGGAGCGGGTAAACTACAGACTTTTGTTGTGCTGGGAGGCAAACAGAAAGACAACAGGGATCCCTCAGTTGAGCAGTCTCTTCGTGAAGAAAAGAGTGAAGAGAGCACTCTGTCCCGGTCACTCGGACCCTGGGCTGAGCTCGCCTGCCAATACATCCCCTCTGGGAATGTATCTAGCTAATCAAACTATTGAGTGCGCTATAGAACACCAAGTACCTGCAAATGTCAACAGATGAAACTGGAGGAAAAAAGCTATCCCTTCTGGTTTGCTGACATATGCCAATACAGGGGGGCTGTTGTTCAACAAAACCACCGAATGTCGCAAACCCCTTCCTGAAGTTCTCAGAAGGCCAAAGGTTGCCTGAGTTTTAGGACCTTGATGAGAAGGTATTCATCGTCTTGGTCACACACCCTCAAGGCAAAGTCTTACAAGTGTGCACCTATTCCTCGATTGGTGTATCCATGAGTAGGAGCCTGACATGAGGAGAATATGCAAGCATATTCGAAGGTTCCTTATCAATCAAGCATTAGCATAAATCTTTCCCCCTACTTCCGAGGGGAAAGAAGGATGGAGGACTGGAAGCATACCACCATCCTCCAAAACGTGAATGAAGGCGAAGCTGACCCTTGGGGAAGCTTCTGCAAGATGTTAGCTCTGGTCGAGTTGGCATTTCCCGAATCGGGAACACGGGAGAGGAGGCGGGACGGAAGTTTGATGAAATAATTTTCGAGACCCAAGGGAAGTAGATGCTTCTCCTGAAGGAATCCATTACCAGGTCTTGGCAATGTTCGCTGTCAGGTCCAGAGACTCAACAAGTAGCCAGGCCTATGCAGTAGGAGAACTTCTGTATGGTTGATACGTCTTCCCCTCTTTTCTTCTACCTTCCTTCCATATGGAAAAGAGGGTGGAAAGAGACACAAGTATGCACACTTTCCCAGAAGGGAAGAAGAGGGCTGTCTGTTTCCATGATCTCCCTCTGAAGCCTGGGACTTCTTTAGGAGTCAAGGAGGGCTGGCTTGACCCTAAGGTCGAGCCAAGATGACGAAGACCCAAGGGTCTTGGCCATTGTCCAGAGGGCAAGGCAGTGCCCTGGCACATTCCTTGACTACTGCAGTATCTGGCAAATCTCTGAAAGAGAAAGGCAGAAATGAGTAAAGGTTCGTTCCTAAGGGTCGAGCCGACTTGGGACTTACGAAACTGGAGATCCGAATTAGGACAAAGTCCTTCTTCTTAGCACCAGAATTGCCCACAGGTGCCACCTGGTGTAGGAAGACCCACTCCCAGATAGGACCAGTCTCCAGAAGGCAATGTTCTCTCCAGGAATGGTTGCATCCGAGGAGAGAAAGCCTTAAAAAGTGAAAGATTGCGGATCCATCAGGAGACTGCCTGGAGGAAACCAGGTGGTGTCCTTCAGGATCGTTGCCTCTTGTTGTGGAAGAGAATACCATTCACAGCAAGGAGAAGCAGAGAGAGATCCAAGTCTGGACAAAGCAGAGTCAGAACAACCTGCAGTCGGCAAGACCCCTGTGACAAGAAGAATCATACTCTGTCAAGGTGGTGGAGGAGCTTGATGCCTCGACCTGAGTGAACTCCTTGTCCAAAGAAAAGGTATTCATCTGGTCAAGAATGCTCTCATAAGCAAGGACTGCGGTGGCCCCATCAAAACTCTTGGTCCCTACGGGAACTGCAAGGGCTACGAGTGATGAAGATTATTCACAGAGGAGCCATGGTCTTGTCCCAGAGATCCTCGCGCTGACGAATCGGCGCAAAGTTCTCCGAGAAACGAGGGTGATCACAACTTGAAGAGGAGGACCCTCGATGCTTCTGAAGCGTGAGACGCCCATACCTCTCTCCCTGGAGGGAGCCTTGACAGAACCCAAAAAACCTCCTTGGCTACCTGGTTGTATTATGAGACGTTCGGGGGACCGAACCCGAAAGCAAATTCCGGCTGCCAAACTCTGAAAAAAGACAAATTCATCAGAGTTCTCTCTGTCCGTCTCACACCCCTTGGAACAACCGAGAGGAAAAGAGAATAGGTGAGGAGAAAGAGCACCCCTACCTGTCCTGCAAGGAAAACCGGCAGAAGAGGCAGATCGTGCGTGATAATTGTGAGGAACAATCCTTTGCCAATTGTTCCCTTGGTGGGTTGTTGCCTCCTTACCTTTTTTGTTTTTCCTTTGAGTAAGGAGTTGATGTCTGTCATAGGGTGCTTGATAGCGTCAGTCAGGTTTTGGAAAGCAGAGCTGCAGGTTCTCGACAATGTTCTGTCTAGAACACAGCAGCAGCAGTTTTCTGAGGATCACCTTGTTGTGGGTGATAGCAGCAACCGCAGGTGTTTTGAGGATCACCTTGTTATAGGTGATGGCAGCAACCGCAGCTTTCTGAGGATCACCTTGTGGGTGATGGCAGCGAAAGCAGTTTCCTGAGTATCACCTGGTTGGAGGATGATGGCCATATCAGCAGCTTTGAAGCATCACTGTGTTGATGGACTTCAAGTACTCAAGGAGGAGATCGTGACTGGATCATATTTTTAGTCACTATTACTGCTGGTGGAGCAAAAGGCTCTCGTGGAGTTATTATATTGTTGCGCAAAAGGCTCTTGTTATACTGTTGAGCAAAAGGCCCTGAGATGTTGTGTGTTGTCGAGCAAGTGGCTCTTGTAATTGTGGTTAATGAACAAGTATGTCTCTGAAATTGTTTATGTAATGTTTAATATTTCATTTTTGTATTTGTGTGGTGCTGCTGCAGGATATTATTTATTTTGGGATTTATTAATATTTTTATATTTGTGTGGTGCTGCTGCTGGACATTGTTTGTATTGGTAATTTTTATTGAGAATTGTTGAATTTAAATAATCTGATTGTTTGTATTGGTCATTTCCTTTAAGTTTCTATTTCCCAAAACCTAGACTCATTTGTAAATATCTATACTACTTATTGTAAATAAATTAATATTAAGGTCACTTTTTTGCATTGTTCTGTTCCTTCCTCCTTTGTTTGTCACCTCTCGTCAGTCATTTCAGCCCAATTGCTTGTTTGTGTATTGAACCTGTTGATCTCAAAGTAGCTAGATCATAACATAATCAACCGAAGGTGATGACTGGAGCATGGGGGAAGAAAAGAGCTTGTGCCATGGCAAAGTGCTTTCCTGGGAAGAGCAGAAAGTTTGTAAGAGACGCATCGCACCGATCGCGGTCTCTTTTGAGCACACGTGTGTGTTCGTCATCCCTCGGAGGGGACAAGACAAAAACAAGAGCATCCCATTTTCTCTCTCTCAAGGAACGCAACTTCTACCATACAATATTTCTGTCTGTTTCTCCATAACCATTGTTGTTTCGATTTATGTACAATCACCACTACTTGCATTGCCACGCAAGCATTCTAATCATGTACTCATAATGTTCCACCGAATCTTCTGTATCAAACTGTATGTATGTTTCTGTTTGTGAAGATGCCAAACGTCTCGCCATTTCACATATATCATGCTACTGCATTGTATTCATTAATCTGTCTTGAATCTCATGCAATTAGCCATATGTGGAATTTCCTGGCCTTTTCATTGATATATGTTTTATCACTGTACTTTTATTATCTCTCTCACAATCGCCATCTGTTTGTCTGCAGACAAACACAGATGTCCGAAACATTACCTCTGTTTTGCCCTGTCTGTGTGTAGATACTACTTTGCAGCTCGCACCAGCCAATAACAACTTCGAAGATTCTGTACATTCAAACATTACCTCTGTTTTGTCCTGTCTGTGTGTAGATACTACTTTGCAGCTCGCACCAGCCAATAACAACTTCGAAGATTCAATAAGGAACCACCAATAAACCAGTCAACACCCAGTATGTCACTCAATCTCATCCTTACAAGTTAACTCGAACAGTGTCGAGAACCCGATTCAGAAGAACCGAGCGGTGCCGAGCTGAACCACGCAGATCCGAGCTGACCACACAAACACGATCTGGACTGGGTGACCACGCTGATCCGAGCTGACCACACAAACGCGATCTGGACTGGGTGGTAAGTGGTGGACCGGGAGGCAAGCGTGGCGAGCTGAGCTGAGTCGAGCCGAGCCAGTCACACAAATACAATCAGGGGCTGGGCGGGGCGAGCAAACCGAGTTGAAGACGAGCAAGCCGAGCTGAGCGAATGTGATCGGAAGCTGGGTAGGGCAGAAATGTTCTGCCATGAACTAGCACTGACTTCCTGAACTTTAAACTCCTTCGAGGCTGAAGCCCCTGGAGAAGAAGGTTTAAAGGGGGATTCCGTGTCTGCTATCCTGCGTGCTCAAACCCTAAGGTCCAAGACATGAGGATGGGTCTCAGCCAAGTAACTGAAGAAGATAGCAAGTAGTATTGAGGCACCTTCTCTCGTCCTGTGCCTCTCGCCAGGTAAACACTCGTGATTCATAGAATTCGAGCGCTCTACGAGACTCCAAAATCTTGAAAGAACAATCATTGGAAGTGGCTCCTTTTCGCTTCCTAAGGAATCATAAAGGGCTAGGCACAGAACCAGTCTTAGACGCAAACTTCTGAGGACTGGCAACGAGGGCGTGGCCCCCCAAAATGGGAGACCCCAGAGCAGACTGCGAATCGGTTTCTGCCCAAGGGCGGGAAGAGCCAACGAGAGGGAAAAAAATGCTTCCCAAGAGAGAGGCACTCCCTTAGAAGCTCTAAAGGACTCCTAAAGGGACCTCTCCCTGCTTCTTTAGGCATTCAAACTATCGGGATCGAGACACCAGGTTAGGAACTTGACTGAGCACAGGAGAGAGCACTCAAGGAGTGCTTGTAATGCTGGCAGGAAAACCCAAGACACCTGGGTACCTTGGCCCTTTCTCTTGCACTGCTCCTGAACTGGGACAGGGAGAATGCTCTCCAGTACCAGTTCAGGATACTTGATATTCCACAGAATCTCGAGCGCTCAAGAGTGGCTCATGAATGAGCTCCCGAATCAAAACCCGTCTTAGAGGTGGAACCCTCTTCAAGAGGGCATGGAGGATCTGCTTCCTAAGGTTGGAAGACTCAGGAACGGACACTCAGGGAGCAGGGACAGGCACCGTGGAGGCCACAGCATGGGCGTTGGACTTGTGCTCTACTTCCGAGGTAATCAGAGTGGGGTGTATAGATACCTGCAAGGGCATCAAGTAATTGGGGGTGGTTGTAACAGTCAACGTAGTGACTGTCATGGAGGCATGAGTCACAGGAGAGGGGGCAGTGGGGTGAGCTCAAAGGTGGCTCAGCATGCCCTGCATCGACAGAACTCCTTGAAGATTGAGACACTGCCAGGTCTCCTGGAGCTCTTCCACTTCCATGCCTGGAAACAAAGTCGGGTTTTGGGGGGTATTAGGTTAACGTAAATTTTTCCCTTTAATTTTGGCTTTAAGTAAATTTTAGATCAGCCTTGTTTCTTTTTAGTTTTAAGTATTATTCTTATGGAATGCCAGTGCTTTGTAAAAATTAAGTGTAAGGTGATTTTCAAGTATTTGTTTACAATTTTGACCCCTCCTCCCTGCTTGTTTACGTTTGTTAAGAATCGTATCAACGATTGTTCTGTTATTTCATTTTTTGAGTGCCGTCGGACATTTGCGGTCAACATTTGGCTGTGAATGTCATGGCCTGATCAGTGTGGGCTTAACTTCTCCCTTGACTGTTACTCAGCTGGCGCCTTTGGAATATTATCTTAGCATCCTTGGAGTAATCTTGTATTTACGTCATCCTTCGTGGGTGCTCTCCTGTCACCTGCAATGGGAGTTTCCTACTTTGTACATGGCTCACAGGTACTTCCACGTGTTACCTGTCATTACCCTGGCGAGAAGGATTTTCCCAGGGCGTTGATGGCGTCGCTGTTCTCCGTCATCAACAGGAGTTGAATTGCCACTTATCCACTTCTGCCAGGAAGCCTTTAAAGCTGCTGTTGGGAGCAAGTTTGCTCGTGAGGAGGCCCGTAGGGTGGCCATACCCAGGTAGGAAGGTATATCTCTATTTTGTTGGACAGGACCGCCTTAGACGCTTGTATTTGACCTGGTGTGTGTGACCTCTTTTGGCAGCAGAGGTTGCATTTGATTACGGCCTTCATATTGCTTCATTTTTCTCCTGCGAGATTATTTATGAGGTTGTTCAAATATTTACTATATGTTTTCATTTAATATGTCTAGCTGTTTTTATGTTGTGACGTAGTGTCCACTGACAGTTAAATTATATTGTCATGTAAAGATTCATTGGAGTTCAGTTTTGTTGTGACAGGTGGGAGATTAAGTGTTTTCTTGTTATTTATTCTGCCTTCCTTCGCTTACTTTTAGCTTTAGGTTATTGTGTTTCGGTCTGGCCAGCAAAAGTGTTGGATCCAACTGAGTATTTGTTTATGTTAATTTTCCTTACTTTGTTAGGGCTTAGCTTAGCTGTAGGTAATCCTATAGGATTTGCAAAGGACCGGTATTTGTCCTTTTTTGTAGTCTTTAAGTTATTTTCAAAGACTCAAGGTTGATTTAAATATGTCGTTTCTTTAAGTAATAAATATTGTTAAGCTTTCTCAAGTGTTTATTGTTTCCGCTGACCCTTTTGCTCTGAGTTACTTGATACACTGACTACAATCTAAAGTGTGTATTAAAGACCTGCACCACAACCCAAAAGAGGTTGTAACAGGGGGCCACCTCCATTTGCACTGAGGGAGAATCTTCTCCCCCCAAGCGAACAGAGGCCACTTCAGGGAGGTCGTGCTGGCTTCCAGTTCCCCAGCGACGATCTCCTCCCAACAAGGCGAGAGAAGATGACGAAGGGGAAACCTCTCCCAAAGGGGAGGCAGCAAGGCATGGAAGTTTCATTGGCAGAATGGAAGCATCCACAGGATTGCTCGCCAAGAGTCATCCAGGGCGTTTTACCCTCAGATGACGACTTGGGGAGCTTCTTCCTATTCTTCCTCCTCAACGAATGTTTCGTCCATTGTTCTGGAGTTCAGTAATGGCACTTCTCACAAACACAGTCAGGGTTACACTCAAATCCCCTGCACAATGTGCAGAGGAAATGAGGGTCCATATCAACAGAGGAGCAATAATGGCTACATGCCTTATATGCGGTACCAGGGCATTTGCGTGTGGTAACCAGCTGACACTCTAAAGGCTCATACGACTCATGGGTTTGCTGATCCATGTCAGGCAAACACAAATTCATAAAATCAGTCAACAAAAAAAAAAAAAAGGAACAAACCCACTGGGAAAGAAGCAATGTTCCACAGAACACGGCAAAAGCAATGGCAAGCAGGGTAGAGGGCAGCGAAGCACAACTACTCATAATGGCGGCCAAAGTAAAGTGATGCTCTAAGCCTCTACCAACCGGGCGGAACTCCCACCTGGTCGTTCGCTAGTTAACTACCATTCCACCTTGTTAAAAATTTAACGGCCGGTTCCAGTTACGCTGATGGGAATTCCTATATAAAGACCAAAAGATTTGTATATCGTGTAGGAACAATTAAAGAGTTCATCTATTCTCTAAATTGTAGCATAGCAACAGTATTAAGCGGAACTACACAGTAGAAAATGCCTTCATCACAAGATTCATACTTTGTCGTGGCAACGCTAAATTTAATGTGTTACATATATATATGTAACTAAATTTTAGTAGGTAAAGCGCTGAATAGTTAGGCTACATATTTACTCACCAGGAGTACCATTTACTTCATAGATGAGTCCATCATAACAACTTTTGTTCAAATTAATCCTTGCATTACATAGGTTCTTGTAGGTAAGAAACAAAGAATGGAATGGTATATAGAATTTAGGCCAAAGGCCGAGCGCTGAGACCTATGAGGTCATTCAGCCCTGAAAGGGAAATTGCAATTAAGTTTTAAAGGTGCAGCAGGAGACCCAAGCAATGTCACTATGAAACAATTATTAAGAGAAGGTGGAAAGTAAGATGGAAGAAAGAAAATATGAATGTAAGTACATTAACAAGAATGCGAGAGGCTGCAGCTAAGGGACAAAGGAACGCTGCCAAGAACTTAAGTAATGCTTACAGTGCACCGCGTGAAGTCCACTAAGAATGTTGTTAACCTGGAAAGCGATGGATGTCAAAGCTAACAGCATGGATCTGCCTCAGTTAAAAAGTAGTAGTGAAAGGGGGAGGGTTAAAAGTAAAGTGGAAAGTCATTGACAATATTTTAATATCTAGTTTAGAAACATCTCTAATTTTTCGTGATTGTTGTTGCAGAAAAGGGTAATGGATAAGAATTAGAATAAACATTTTGAATTACTATAAAATAAAGCAAAAGTAAAGACTATTAAAATTGTAAAAAAACAAGGGAATAAAGCTCTGCACCTCACGCGAATAGTGTAGTGTGCCCGCAACTGTGTTTGTAGAGTGAGAACTTAAGAGCCAGGAACACTAATTAAATCAGTGAGAGTTCCCACTCTTAACAAACCTGAAGCCACCACGGTATAATTCCCCATGACTCGTACAGTTAGCAAACAAACAACTATCTGTAATGATTTCCGATTCATCCGCCACTGGGGCCACCTTCGTGAAATCCGAGGTTACCATGCCTTTACCGGAACCTTTTCTTTACCGCTAAGTAACAACCGCAGAAGCAGTAATGGTAATAACAGCTATTACTGATAGTGCCAAAATCGTTAAATTTAAAAAAAAAATGTGTCTCTTGAAACTGTTAGTTTTCAAAAAGGTAAATCAACACCGAGGTCACTGACGTTTTAAGCCAGTCTCAGCTGAGTCATGGATTTGAGACACCTAAAATTTAGAAAGGCGTCAGTTGGTCGACTAAAGTAATAAAGACGAGATATTTAGGAGAGGACATTGAAATGGGATGTGGAAGGTGATGGAGGTATAAGGAAAGAAAATTTCTTGAGATCAAGTATTTTATTTGTTACTGCTCTTTTATTTCTTAATACATCCAATGCGTGTCGCCATACCGACAAAAATGACGAAAAAAGGGGAGAGGATCGAGACGGTCCCGGGGAAGTTACGCACTGTCCCGAAGCGGTGACCGAGGTCTCTTCGTTCCGTATACCCACCTTACAGGAACAGAGGCGAGAAAGTGTTGGACGACGGAGAGAATAAGCTTGACGCCTTCTTTTCTGGAGATTGAGATAATTATCGCTTTGTTATTGCGACTGTTGCTATCACGAACTGAAAAGCGCTATCGTAATGTGTGTATGGACGATGGGACAGCCGAAAGCAGTTTGAGAGTTCAAAGAAAATATGCAGTATACTTGATCATTCGAAGTACGACCATCAAATATTTTAAAAATTGTATTATTTTCTTCTTTAGATGTTGAGTCTTTTGAGCTTCTCTGTGTACGATTCTGTTTGCGATTTCTTGGTCTTTTGCAGAACCAGGGGAAAAACATTTTTCTTACTCATCCGCTGAACGTTTAGCAAATCATGGAGTGGCGAATCTTCTTAGCAATTGAAAAACATACGCCACAGGTCATAAACAAAGAGACAAAAGCCAGCCACCCATGAAACACCGAACAAAAAAAAGCAAAGGAAATGTAGATCGTTGTTTAATGAAAAGCAAGAAACGAGATATTAATCATCTTTCTTGCCTTGACACTAAATAAGAAATCTGTTACAGAAATTGTTCTTGTTTTAGATTAATAAAATTTTTGTATATTATTATTATACCAGCTATAACAAATTAGAAAAATAAACACTCGAAGTGTGTCTATACACACACACACACATATATATATATATATATATATATATATATATATATATATATATATATATATATATATATATATATATATATCCCTGGTGTCGATTCCCCAGCCACCGCCTACTGGGCGACCAGCTGTGAACAAATAGCCTACATATTCGACTAGGACTAGGGTAAAGAAATGAGAAATGGGGCTAAGAACTTCACCCTGAGTCTCGCCCAGAACCAGAAGGCTCTACCTCTCTGGTGCCATCCTCTTTGAAGTGGTAAAAGGTGCATGGAGGAATGTATATGTATATGTATATATATATATATATATATATATATATATATATATATATATATATATATATATATATATATATATATATATATATATATATATATATATATATATATATATATGTATATTATAGTAGAGTCGATAGGAAAATAATGAGCAGTAACAGCCAAGTTCATCTATCAACAGCTGAATAAAGGATGAATCGCATCTTCAATCATTTCGTATACCTACAGAGAAGACTGATGTGCATCAACGCTCCCTTGCAACACTGCCAATCCCGGCTGTCTTTTCATTCCCTCCATTCCTGAGTCTCAATGTCTTTTTATTCCAACACCTCCTTTTTTCCTGCTAACAGTTTCTCTGTGTCCCTCTCCCTCCTCCCTAAACTTCCTAATGGTGCACTGCTTCTAAAAACCTATCATTCTTCGTCTTCTACACGGGACCAGACCATTTTCAAACACGCTCACCAGACTAACTCCGCATAACCACTCAAATAGTTCATCCGAAGAGCTTTTACCCTTCTTGTCAAATTCACATGTAAAATCCACACTTGACACAAATATCCCTTCACACATTCCAACACTTGCTTTCACAGACACTCCTTCTCTCTTCTAATCACTTTGCTTGATCTCAACAAATAGATGCTGCCTGTATTGTTTTTCTGTGTCTGTTGACCAATCACCATCATTACTTTACTCTTGCTAATGTTCCATTACAACTTTCAAGCTTTTGCCAGTTCCTGCAGATTCTCTTCACTATCACTAACTAATTATCATCAACAAACACCAGCTACTTCACTACATTCACGACCCTCTCGTCGTATCCTTTTTCTCATAGCTCCATATAAATATGTATCTCTCTCTCTATATATATATATATATATATATATATATATATATATATATATATATATATATATATATATATATATATATATATATTTACACACACACATATATATATGTATATATATAATGAAGGAACAAAATAACTGAAAATTCAAGAAGTCACGTAGCTAATTTCATCCAAGTAAACTAGGAACACAACGCTAGCAACAAATAGCAGCAAAAAGCTAGAAACCATTAATGACGTATGTAGACCTGCACAATATGCATATATATATATATATATATATATATATATATATATATATATATATATATATATATATATATATATATATAATGAATTAATATGAATTATCGCCGAAGGGGAATTTTTAAGTGATAAAGGATCGGTACTGCCGGGTCTACCGATCCATCACTTATAAATTCCCCTTCGGTGATAATTTTCATCGGGATATTCCTGAAGTAGAGAGAATTTTATATTAAAAATCATTTGTAGCTTCATGATTATATATATATATATATATATATATATATATATATATATATATATATATATATATATATGTGTGTGTGTGTGTGTGTGTGTGTGTGTGCATATTGTGCAGGTCTACAGACGTCATTAATGGTTTCTAGCTTTTTGCTGCTATTTGTTGCTAGCGTTGCGTTCCTAGTTTACTTGAATGAAATTAGCTACGTGACTTCTTGAATTTTCAGTTATTTTGTTCCTTCAGTATATATATATACATACATATATTCGCGTGTGTAAATATAAGCATGTGTGCTGGAACGTTTACGTGAGATATCCAAAATGAGGCGTGACGAAAATCCTTCTTATCTGGTACAGGAAGAAAGAAATGAAAATGACAAAGAGAGAGAGAGAGAGAGAGAGAGAGAGAGAGAGAGAGAGAGAGAGAGAGAGAATCTACAACCTACTTAGGGAGTATAGAGAGAGTTTCAAGGCTAACAGATTTTAAGAATGATTTCGCTAATCTTGCTGAGCGGCGGAGGGTTGATATCGTCCAATGTGGAATGAAGTTCACGTGTGAGTGTTGCCAGGTTGAGCAATAAAAAAAAAAAGGGTCACCGTTTCTCAGTTAAGGGAGCAATTATGAAATCAATGACTGCAAAATTTGAAATCTAAGGCAACCTTGAAGATAAGAGAAAATCTCTTGGTGAAATATTTGGATTAAATCCGGGAAGAGGAAAAACTACGTTATAATTCCAGCCTCTGGTTGATAATGCAGGAAACAGAATACAAAAATGCTGTCTTTAGGTGACGTTTTTCCTCCCTAGCATAGTTTGAACCACACACCGAATGCCGCGGGATATTTTTGAGACTGAAGGTTTGCATCAGGGGTCCTCTCAGTTGTTTGCTCAATAAAAGTCCGTGTTGGTCCCTGCAGCCCCTTTACCAAGTCTTCAGAATTATCATAACCCGTCCTACAAGAGTTATGTCTATAAATGGCATCAGTAGCTTGTTGTATCCTTCATATGGATAAATAGGAATTGAACAAGAAGAATTGGGCTACAACTCGTGATGACAATGGTGCAAGGTAATAAACAACGAAGATTGTTTAACATCTTCAGAGATGACATCTCATACTCCCAGATTCTGGCGTGGATCTCATAAGTTGGGATGTGGACCACAATAGGATTTCTAATGTGAATGGCATCTCGGCAGTTATAAACGAAAGGAAACGAACTATTGATAATTCTAGAAGAAACTATAATGAGACCGATACAGAAGTTGTATGTTATTTTGGTGTGTTACAAGGTCTTTCCATTAACACCACCTCAAAACTATGGGGAAAAAGGAAAGAAGCAAATCCCGCGAGATGCGTAAGTGATTGGAGGACGGCTCTGAATTACACGCACTACATTTCATAGAAAAAACGAGCGAGAAGGACTTCCTCACTTCGCAGCTATTTTCGCCCTCTTTCGCGGTCTCCCCGGAGACAGCCAGACGTTATGTTGCGTGGCTGGTTTTCTCTATAAATGAGGGAACCAAGGATACGGAATGAGTCGTCGTTTCGTTAAGATGATTAGACTATTTTCACTAGTCATACAGGAATTACCTCATGAGAAATAAGGACCTGGGGATGGGAAATGTTCTTGTATAGCCTATTACTTATATTGAACACACACACACACACACACACACACACACACACACACACATATATATATATATATATATATATATATATATATATATATATATATATATATATATATATATATATATATATATATATAATAGGCTACATACATACATATGCATATGTATATATTATACAAAGATGTATAATCAGTATGAACGTACATAATTTTTCACTAAAAATCTTACAAAATATTTACTCTTGTATTCCAATGACAACAACAAAGACAAATACTGTACATCGATCATGGTATTTACACTTCTTTCTCTGCATCTTTTCCCACTTGTATGTGGGGTCGATGTTTCTGACAGCTTTCCTCCATCTGGCTCCGTCAAACACATCGTCCTCTGACAATTGTTTGTCTCTCAGATCTTCTCTAACTACATCCATCCACCTTCGCTTCGGTCTTCCTCTTGCTCTCCCACCAGGCGCCTCCATATGCATCACTCTCCTCCGCACATACGTCTCATCCCTTCTCATCACATGGCCATACCACTGCAGTCTTCTTCCCTTGGCCTTCTTTGATAGTTCTACGACTTTAGTAGTTCCTCTTATTCTCTCAGTCTTGATCCTGTCCATTTTTGTTACCCCACAAATCCACCTGAGTATTTTCATCTCTGCCGCATCCAAGTTCTTCTCTTGCACTCTCTTTACCGGCCATGTTTCTGCTCCATACATCAAGGCTGGTCTCACTACTGTCTTATACACTCTTCCTTTACCCTTTATATTGATTCTGAGATCAATCGTGGTATTTACACTATCACGATGTAAATTAGTTTCAATAAAAAGTGTTTAAATTTTCTCTCCCGCTGTTTCGAAAATGATTAAAGTATTAAATTTCGAAATATATCTTTTTGAATGAGGTTATTTAGAATTCACGAACATCGAACGAAGACGTCTTCAGCGAACGTACAGGACAAAGTCCAGTCTCTGTCATTTCGATGAGACTAATTTTATCAAAATTATCTCTTGAATCGATACTATTTGCATACGTGTGTAAAGTGTATACTTTTTCTCGTGGTGGTATATTCAAACTAGTTTTCCATTTAGACGTCCATACATGTATATCTTAACTCATTAACAAAAGAAAAGTTCTACTTAAGTAGTTTCTTATAAAATTGCCCATTTTGAATGACCAAAGGGTAGATTTTACTTATTATTTTCACTGACGTCTTATTGGCTATTCTTTCACATTTTATTTTCATTGTTGTTGTAGACGTTCACTCGTAATGCCAATGAAATTCCTAACGTTTTATTGTCTGTTTAAAATGTCCGGCAAATCCTGCAAGTGTTATAATTCCTGATTGCTGCTATTCACAACAAATTGGGCGTAGCTAATTAGGGGCTGCAAGCAAATGTCCACCCCCAATTAACGGTAAATAAATTTTCATATAAATTTACTCTCGGAGAACTTGTTCTTATCGAATTTGGGGTTCATTACTAACATACGAAATAATTTCTAGTCTCTTGTGGTTTACTTCGTTTGTTAAGATTGAAATGAAGAATCTTTGAAATGAAAAGTTATTCCGAAAGGTTTGGATAAACTTGTCTTTACAGACACTGCACAACAAAAACTTGTTTGCCTGGACTGTATATTACCGTGATCTGTGATGATTAGACTACGTATATAATGACAGTTTCTCTCCGTATCCATCCCTTTTGGCATGCAAATCCTTGTTTTACTTAATAATAGAGAAAGGCACGTGAATGTTGTGAGTGAAATGAGTTACGCACCAAGGCCAAGGGGTGAATCAGAAGACGGTATAGTACACCCATCACAGGTGACTTCGCTATCTCCCTCAGGAATAGATATTCACTCCAGAGATATACGAAAACATGTCTAGTGTCTCAGAATCTTAGCCTACCTGCTGCTTCAGTGATGTGTAGTTAGACTTAGCGTATTACATTAGACACTATTAGGTAATTAACTCTTAGCTACAGCTTTCCACAACTTCGCGTTAATTTAAAAAATCCCCTAGCTTGCAAAATAAACTCGGAAATGTTACATTAAAAGAATTTTTTTTTCTTATCCGTACGGGGTGAGGTCAGGGCACTGTGAGAAAGAGAGCCTCTTGGTTGTGTGAGGTCCCAGTTAAACTTTTATTGCTTTTCCGTATCATATCTAATTTATTTCTGGTGATAGAAATTCATTTCTCGCTATAATGTGGTTCGGATTCCACAATAAGCTGTAGGTCCCGTTGCTAAGTAACCAATTGGTTCTTAGCCTCGTAAAATAAGTCTAATCCTTCGGGCCAGCCCTCTCTAGGAAAGCTGTTAATCAGCTCAGTGGTCTGGTAAAACTAAGGTATACTTCTTCTTCTATGGCTGCCACAGAAGCTACAGAGCTGAATTGATGACCCTGCTCTAACTTTAGAATTCACTGGGAGAGGTAATATGACAAAGTTAAGAACGGATATCCTCCTGAAGAAAATCTAATAATTAAAAGCTTATTCAAGAAAAAATTATAATTAATTACACTGAAATTAATATTGTATCCAATGTACGTCAGTGTTCAGGATGAGGTTCGCCTTTTTTTTTTTTCTTTTTTAGTTCTGAAAGAGGTTACGGGTACAATGCTCGCAAGTGAACTAGTCCTTGCAGCTTGGAGAGAGATATCCTCTTCCTTACACAAGTTGTCAAGACTACCATGTATGAATATGGCCGTGTGGCGGTTTTTTTAATGGCTGTCTATTGGCTCAGCCACCAATCATGATGTCTTTGATAAAACAGAAATGAGGAGAAATTCAATTGCGATCAGAGCCATGTTTCTTGCCCGATGCTTGTACTAGATGGGCGTCAAGGCCTGTCCACTCTGTGGCTCATGGTGCGCATAAAGGTGCGCAAAGCAACGAAAAACAATGATTTTCAGGGTCTGTCATTGCCACCTGCTTCATTCATTTACTCTAAGATTATTAGGGTGTGACCATGAATAAACAAGTAAAAAAATGCGACGAAATTTCTTCGGCACAATCGAGTTTTCTGTACAGCTTATAATGTTGTATGAAACTCTCAGCCACGGCCCACGAAACTCTCAGCCATGGTCCGGTTGTGGCCTGTGTTGTTGGAATCTTATAGCAGTGCCAGACGCACGATCATGGCTAACTTTAACCTTAAATAAAATAAAAACTACTGAGGCTAGAGGGCTGCAATTTGGTGTGTTTGATGACTGGAGGTTGGATGATCAACATACCAATTTGCAGCCCTCTAGCCTCAGTAGTTTTTAAGATATGAGGACTGACGGACAGTCAAAATGCCATCCCAATAGTTTTCTCTCACAGAAAACTAAAAAGTAGTGCAGCCAAATCTATTTAGCAATTTAGATCTTTCCCTTAACGTTAAACCCTTTTATGGTTTTGCCTGAGACGTGTCCTTTACTGTAATTTCCGCTTTGATTTCCCATTCTGTCTTATACAACGGCAGCTTCAGCGCGATAATTCTCCGAGTAGATAGTTGGTTTAAAATTAAAACAGGAAAGTGACCTCTGACCTTCGAAGTACCCTGTGCCCACCAAGATCTTGGTGCCGACCACGAGTCGCGGAAATTGGTTTGGCAACGCAGATAAAAATTATGCCAAATCTTTTTGTTTTTATGATAAAAAATTGTGTTTCCAATGAAAATATCTAGTCAAATGTATTTCTAAAAGTAGTTGTAACCTAACAGCTGTACTTTGAAAAACAAACTTTCACTCAAGTAGGATCTTTTAAGCTGGTGAGCCTTCCGTTAAGTGTATAAAGTGGCTAGTATTGTGTTGGGGGTTGACACTGCTGGTGAGGCTTCTGTGTATGTGTATGAAGTGGTTAGTGTTGTGTTGGGATTTGACAATCCTGGTGAGCCTTCTTTTCAGTGTATGAATTGGCTAGTGTTGTGTTGGGGTTTGACACTGCTGTTGAGCCTTCTGTTAAGTGTATGAAGTAGCTAAAGTGGCTAGTGTTATGTTAGGGTTTGACACTGCTGCTGAGCTTTCTATGTAAGTGTATGAAGTGGCTAGTGTTGTGTTAGAGTTTGGCACTGCTGATGAGCCTTCTGTGTAAGTGTATGATGTAGCTAGTGTTGTGTTGGGGTTTGACACTGCTGGTGAGCCTTCCGTGTAAGTATATGAAGTGGCTAGTGTTGTGGTGGGGTTTGAAACTGCTGGTGAGCCTTCTGTTAAGTGTATGAAGTGGATAGTGTTGTGTTTTCACTGCCAGTGAGCCTTCTGTTAAGTGTATGAAGTGGCTAGCGTTATGTTGGGGTTTGACACTGCTGGTGAGCCTTCTGTTAAGTGTATGAAGTGGCTAGTGTTGTGTTGGGGTTTGACACTGCTGGTGAGCCTTCTAAGTAAGTGTATGAAGTGGCTAGTATTGTGATGGAGTTTGATACTGCTGGTGAGCCTTCTTTTCAGTGTATGAAGTGGTCAGTGTTGTGTTTATACTGCCAGTGAGCCTTCTGTTAAGCGTATGAAGTGGCCAGTGTTGTGTTGGGTTTTGACTTTGCTGGTGAGCCTTCTGTTAAGTGTATGAAGTGGCTAGTGTTGTGTTTACACTGCCAGTGAGCCTTCTGTTAAGTGTATGAAGCGGCTAGTGTTGTGTTGGGGTTTGACACTTCCGATGAGCCTTCTGTTAAGTGTATGAAGAGGCTAGTGTTGTGTTGGGGTTTGACACTGCAGGTGCATGAAGTGGCTAGTGTTGTGGTGGGGTTTGACACTGCTGGTGAGCCTTCTGTGTAAGGTATAAAGTGGCTAGTGTTGTGTTGAGCTTTGACACTGCCAGTCAGACTTCTTTTCAGTGTATGAAGTGGTTAGTGTTGTGTTGGGGTTTGACACTGCTGGTGAGCCTTCTGTGTAAGTGTATGAAGCGGCTAGTGTTGTGTTGGGGTTTGGCACTACCAGTGAGCCCTCTGTTAAGTGTATGAATTGGCTAGTGTTGTGTCAACCCCCAACACAACACTAGCCACTTCATATACTTACCCAGAAGGCTTACCAGCAGTGTCGATCCCCACCACAACACTAGCCACTTCATATACAAACACAGAAGGCTTACCAGCAGTGTCAACCCCCAACACAACACTAGCCACTTCATATACTTACACAGAAGGAGCCAGCAATAGTGTCAACCCCAACACAACACTAGCCACTTCATATACTTACACAGAAGGCTTCACCAGCAGTGTCAACCCCAGCACAACACTAGCGCACACTGCATGATCCTTCTGTTAAGAAGAAATGCTTCAACCAGCAGTGTCAACCCTCAACACAACACTAGCCACTTCATATACTTACACAGAAGGCCACCAGCAGTGTCAACCTGGTGACACAACACTGAAGCCACTTCAGGATACTTACACAGAAGGCTTACCAGCAGTGTCAATTTGACACTGTTGCACAACAGCCACTTCATAGTGTTTTGCGGTTTACACAGAAGGCTTACCAGCAGTGTCTAGAAATTTAACACAACACTAGCCACTTATTAGTTATACTTACACAGAAGGCTTGACCAGCAGTGTTGTTCAACACAACACTAGCCACTTCATATACTTACACAGAAGGCTTACCAGCAGTGTCAACCCCAGCACAACACTAGTGAGCCTTATTATTATTACATTTGAAATTTTTACCAGCAGTGTCAACCCCTCAACACAACACTAGCCACTTCATATACTTACAGGGCAGTGTTGTGTTGGGATTTGACATTCAGTGGTCAACCCTTTAGCACAACACTAGCCATTTCATATGCTTACACAGAATTTACCAGCAGTGTCAACCCCAACACAACACTAGCCACTTCATATCTTACACAGAAGGCTTACCAGCAGTGTCAACCCCAGCACAACACTAGCCACTTCATATACTTACACAGAAGGCTTACCAGCAGTGTCAACCCCCAACACAACACTAGCCACTTCATATACTTACACAGAAGGCTTACCAGCAGTGTCAACCCCCAACACAACACTAGCCACTTCATATACTTACACAGAAGGCTTACCAGCAGTGTCAACCCCCAACACAACACTAGCCACTTCCATACTTACACAGAAGGCTTACCAGCAGTGTCAACCCCAGCACAACACTAGCCACTTCATATACTTACACAGAAGGCTTACCAGCAGTGTCAACCCCCAGCACAACACTAGCCACTTCATATACTTACACAGAAGGCTTACCAGCAGTGTCAAACCCCAACACAACACTAGCCACTTCATACACTTACACAGAAGGCTCACCAGCAGTGTCAAACCCCAACACAACACTAGCCACTTCATATACTTACACAGAAGGCTCACCAGCAGTGTCAAACCCCAACACAACACTAGCCACTTCATACACTTACACAGAGGCTCACCGGCAGTGTCATACCCCAGCACAACACTAGCCACTTCATATACTTACACAGAAGGCTCACCAGCAGTGTCAACCCCAACACAACACTAGCCACTTCATATACAAACACAGAAGGCTTACCAGCAGTGTCAACCCCAACACAACACTAGCCACTTCATATACTTACACAGAAGGCTTACCAGCAGTGTCAACCCCAACACAACACTAGCCACTTCATATACTTACACAGAAGGCTTACCAGCAGTGTCAACCCCCAACACAACACTAGCCACTTCATATACTTACACAGAAGGCTTGCACCAGCAGTGTCAACCCCCAACACAACACTAGCCACTTCATATACTTACACAGAAGGCTTACCAACAGCAGTGTCAACCCCAACACAACACTAGCCACTTCATATACTTACACAGAAGGCTTACCAGCAGTGTCAACCCCAACACAACACTAGCCACTTCATATACTTACACAGAAGGCTTACCAGCAGTGTCAACCCCAACACAACACTAGCCACTTCATATACTTACACAGAAGGCTTACCAGCAGTGTCAACCCCAACACAACACTAGCCACTTCATATACTTACACAGAAGGCTTACCAGCAGTGTCAACCCCCAACACAACACTAGCCACTTCATATACTTACACAGAAGGCACCAGCAGTGTCAACCCCCAACACAACACTAGCCACTTCATACACTTACACAGAAGCCTCACCAGCAGTGTCAACCCCCAACACAAGACTAGCCACTTCATATACTTGCACAGAAGGCTCACCAGCAGGGTAAAGCCCCAATAGGAAACCAGCCACTTCATACACTTACACAGAAGCCTCACCAGCAGGGTTAAACCAAACACAACACTAGCCGCCTCATACACTTACAGAGAAGGCTCACCAGCAGTGTAAAACCCCAACGCGACACTAGCCACTTCATACACAAAAGAGAAGGCTCATCAGCAATGTCAAAACCAAACACAACACTAGCCACTTCATATATATATATATATATATATGTGTGTGTGTGTGTGTGTGTATGTATATATATATATATATATATATATATATATATATATATATATATATATATATATATATATATATATATATATATATGTATATGTACATATATATATATATATATATATATATATATATATATATATATATATATATATATATAGATATATATACGTACACACACACACACACACACACACACACATATATATATATATATATATATATATATATATATATATATATATATATATATATATATATATATATATGATTTAAATATATATATATATATATATATATATATATGATTTAAAGTTAAAGAAACTCCATGTATACCATCTAATTTCCCCTTATTTTTGTCTATATACAATTATCATCTTATTTTTAAACATTTGTTCTTGATACATATAAACAGTATGATTATCACATGAGTCCTTGCTAACTAAAAACATCTATAACATTAATAGATACTTGCGCAAAGAAGTGTGTAGCCCACATATTAATGTTATCAGTGAGAGCAGAAAAAGCTTTGTAGGTCAGCGATCTCATGGTCAACTCCGAAAGAAGACATGACATTGGTGAAGCATCTATTTCGGAAAATCAGTTACATAAAGTCATAACCTCGGTATGAAATCGATCAATCACGTATTGCGAAGAGATCGTTCAACTTTCCCAAGGCCTTACTTTTTTTTTTATAAATATTTTACATATACGTAGAGAATTCAGACGAGAGCTCTATTTTTGGAATTCCCTCTAAGAAAGAACAAAATCAAGACCTTTGTTTCATTCAGTAGAGCTCGTACGTAACGACTTTCTCTAACAAAGGAATAGGAAGGCGGAAAGAAAGAAAAAAGCAAGCCAAGAATAACTTGCTACCTTCTTAGTGCTTTTACCAAACAAGTCTGTGTCCTTAAAGTCCTGAGAACTGGGTAAATATGAATAATACCATGGTGAAGGGATCGACGACTGTCATGCTTTAGGAAAGAACCGGGACTGGATCCTGGTTACGGAGAATGACTTTGTAATCCTCAGATTCAAAATATGGAGGATCTGCTTTCTGAACCTTGGTTAAAACGAGCGGTATAAAATGAAGTTAGTGTAAATTCGCCATCTCATCTACCCATTCATGATGTGACCTTCTTAAAGCGTCTTGGAACTCAGAATCATTCAACATTAATTCTTTTACCTGGTAAAAAAAAGCTATCATAGATTTTTAAAAAACGAGAACATGTGTAAGTTTTCTTAGAAAGCTGATGACTTCATTGCCGGTTGCATGAGAATACGTGCGCTTCACAAGTAAATTTCAAAATATATAATATATATTAATAAAATTGTTATTATCATTATTTATCCTATGGATATCTCTTGACTCAGTTGTAGTAGAGCTCGACTCTAGTTGCACGGACGAAAAAGAAAGCCACCCACTCTTTGATGATCTTGGATAGAAGATTTCAAGGGAGCTGAGAGCATAACAGGACACAGAGGGTAATCTCTAACGATCGTTTCGCCATCTTGATCCTATTGCGTCATTAATCTTGAAGCTGTCTTTAAAATTATCAAGATTTTACAAGGCCAAAATTTAGACGAAATAAGCATAAGTACACGAACGCACACTAAATGGACAATGCTCATAATAGTTCAGTCTGGGTACGACAGAAGTTGTAAAGACGTCAGACGTCTCTTCGTTTTCGCATCAATCACGTCACGCATTGCGTTTCTTAGTATGTCAAGACTCTCATGTAAATATTCGTGTGAAGAATTTTCTGGCCTTTCCGCCGATATGTATTTCATCATTGTACATTTACTGTCTCTCAAAATTGCCATTTGTTTGTCTGTCAACAAACAAGTTGCTCAGAGTGCGGGTCACGGCGATCGGAGGTCGGGCACCACGTTTCCGTCCGCACTCTGCCATGTATACCTGCGCTCAGGAAATAAATAATTACGGGCTGCCCTAGAAGCAAGAGCCCGTGCTGGCACAAGGCCAGCTAAATCTAAAACAACAAATAAATAAATAACCGGACAAGGAATATGGCTTTAGATCACCACGAGCTAGCATACTAGCTACCTGTGCCTACTACTTAATTCTTCTTTTTTCCATCTTTTGGCCTCTCCCACTAGCCAACACTCACTGCTATCGTACTTTTATCCTCATCTGATGGGTACCTTAGGGTTCAAAGAGGTTGCAACCTTGCCTGTTAAATCTTTTCATTTCAAAAATCATCCCCACCAAAATCACTTTCATGCATCATAATAAAGTTTTTATCTAACCTACCCATCTCACAGACTCATCATCAACGTAGAGTTACAGGCTGCTCTAGGAGCAAGAGCCCGTGCTGGCACAAGGCCAGCTAAATCTAAAACAACAACAACAACAAAATAACTACGGGCTGCTCTAGGAGCAAGAGCCCGTGCTGGCACAAGGCCAGCTAAATCTGAAACAACATAATAAATAACTTAATACCCATTGACCTTTCTTGTCCTCACAAAACGAACAGATCCAGTTGAACTCCTTAGTGACCGATTGATTTATGGCTACTAAAAAAGGCGTCACACCATCGAGGTTATTGACGCCTAAGTAAAAATAAAGTAGTACTGGAGGGAAATGAATACAAAATAATTATTTGCCAAATCCATTTTCTGCAATTTCCCACTTAGAAAAGTAATTTTAAACCCAAAGAATGATTAAACATCTAAAGCTTAATAAGTTCGGATGAGTTTTTTATTATCTCACATAAATTATTTTGCAATTTCAAATATTTTTTTTAAGGATTTGGAAACAGCCAAAGACCCAATACTAATAAAAGTGCGGAACCCTTAAGATCTCTGATAACCCTTCTAACAAGTACCTACATTTAGATAAATAGTAAGAGCAACATCAGTGATATGTAAATAAATAATAATAATAATAATATAATAATAATAATAATAATAATAATCTTTATTACAGCTCAGGGCCATATACATGGATTATACAAATACAATACAATACAATGCATACAATCTAGATACATAAGATAACATGATAAAAATAATAATCGGCAGTATTCACACAGTTGCTGAAGAAGAAAATAGAATTCATAATAATGGTAATGATCGTAAATATATGGAGAAAATAGTAAAAAAAAATATACATTAAAAATTATAACAATTAATACAGATTGCAAACGATTTATTTCCAGCTAGGGACCCTAGGTGGTTACATAAGTCAGGTCCAGAAGGCTAAATATGAGAACTGAAAATTGCAAAACTCTACAATGATATTATTCACAGCAGTACTAGCAGTAGTAAAAAGGACGAATATCAATAATAACAAGAAAAGTAGAAATAATAATAATAATAATAATAATAATAATAATAATAATAATAATAATAATAATAATAATAATAATAATAATAATAATAATAATAATAATAATAATGACAGTTTCTGGAGATGACGAGATGTTAACGCTAAAGTTAAGCACAAAGTGCTATTTACTATTCTGAGTTTGGATCCATCTTGGGAGACCCTCCAAATTTTGATTACACGTCAGTATTTTTGCGTGGAAATTGCAAAAATCGAGTATAAGTCATTCAAGGAACAGAAACCTCATTATCCCATCTTTCCAACAATTTAGATCTTGCCTCACTGCTAAGGGTGCTTTGTATGAGCGAATTGCTGCTGTTCCTCAGTCGAGTGATCAGACTGGACATTGTTCGCCTCACAACGATTTTTAAATTATCCAGGCGGTTTTCTATGAACATCTGCGTGGCGGAGTGATAGCGAGGAGTGTTTGTGAGTCGTTTCAGAATGCCATTGTGAACAACAGAGATACGTCTCAGGGTCTCTCGGGTATAGTTCGCCCAAAGTGAACACCCATTTAAATATACTGTAGTAGTACGACCGGAGGAGCAGCAGTTTCGCGTCTCGGTGACAGAAAGCAAACCTCCCTGCAATCATGTTGCCAGATGCACAGTAGTTTACGACGCCTCTGTTCTATGTCTGCCGTATCTTTTAGGTCGTCCGTGATAATGTGGCTCAGTTACGGATATTCATGCACAAATTCCAGGCGATGATTTCCGAGAAAAATTTGCGGTTCTGCATTTATGCTTTAGCGATCTCGGAAGCAGCGACATACACTGGGTCTTGGTTTCGTTGTATAGGATATCAAATTCCTCTGCATAATGGCGGCAGGTGTCGATGAGTCGATGGAGACCTTGCACTGATGGGGAAATCAGAACCATATCGTCTGCGTAACAGAGGTTGTTTCGTTGATAGGGCATCCGATAGGGAGTGAGTTCAGTTTGACATTCAGGGCATCTGTGTACGTGTTAAACGGGTATGGAGAGAGAATGCCCCCTTGCCGGAGCCCGTTTAGGGAGCCGAAGGTGTACGACAATACGTTACCCCATTTGACACAGAATTCCCGTGTAGAGGTGTGCCTCGTTTGTGCAGCTTCAGGTAGTTTACTCTGTCAAATGCTTTTCTCACATCTACAAAACACAGGAAAACAGGGGGCTGATGATAGGTAATAGTTCAACAATTCTTTCAGGGTGTAGATACAGGTGTCGGCTGAGTGGTTTGCTTTAAAGCCGAACTGGTTATCAGTAGTGTGTAGAAAGGGGAGAAGTCTCACTAGAAGAACAGACTCAAGTATCTTCGACGCAATTGTAGTAATTGTAATCGGGCGATAATTGCTAGGGTCAGCTGCATCCTTTAACTTGTTTTTTTATTAATGGTATTAAGTGAACTAAGAGTAGATAGTCTGGGAGAAACTGGTGAATTATTTTATGGCATCGCTGATGTTACCTGACGTAATGCGATCGGCAAAATGAAACTCAATATTATCAGTAAGGAGGTTATTTACATCCCTTCGGGAGTCTTGATCGTTTATGCAATTCAGGATAGTGCTGAAGTGATCGCCCCACAGTCTTGCGATAGCCTCGTCACCCACGGCTTCTCCTACTCCGTGATAGCTTTTTAGTTATGGGATTTAGGGATTGCATGTCCTTCCAAAGACGGGGGTAATCGCCAGATTCTAATTTTCTAGATATTGCATCAGCTCTTAGTTGCTTTTCATTCAGACTGCAATGCTTAAGGGCAAGCTTGAATTGCGTTCTCGCCTGCCTCATTAGCAGTGCAAAGTGTCCTTCCCTCGGGCTACCATTTTGCCTCCACAGTAGAAACGTTTCTCGTAAAGAACATCCATTCACCAGGCTGCTATTCGATAGATGTTACAGACATCATGGTCGACAATTAAATTACTCTAAATTGAGTTCTGCATCTCTTCACGTAACCATATACTGTCACAGGAGAACTTCGATAAAAATATTGTGAAACCTAAGAATTTATAAAGAATAAAGTTGACGTAACTCGGCTAAAAGCCTCAAAATACATAATTATTATCAAACAATGTTTTCATTTTAATTTTTAATGAATACCATCGTCATTCCACCACTGGCTGCTTTGGTCGACGATCGTCTCTTCTTACAAGATCTCCGTTCGTTTGTGGCAAACCTTGAGCAAAAAGTCGTTATCCCAAAGCTGAATGAGGCAACGAGGCGATTTTCGCGAAGGCAGTGCTAAAGTCTAGTACCAGCTGAATTATAAAGTATTGTGTTTATCCATCTCTTAGTAGTTGTTGCACTTCAGGGATAACGAACTATTAAGTAGATATATGTAGTTTTGTGTCACCTGTGCTACTTTCTCAGTATTACTAGTAGCGGCATTTCAATCGATATGACTAACAGTTTAGTCAAGGACGAAATCTTTATATCAGAATCGTCTAAATTACTGGATTTCTTAGAAATTAAATGTATGCGCACCATGTGTATTCTTCTTCGTTTTAACGTGCTTTTTCCCATTTTTTATATGGTGTAAGCACGATGCCTTCTTTTGAAGGACCTTTGATTTGGCGTTGGGGTAGGCCGTAGCCTCGATCGGCTGCCCTGCCTGACATCGCTTAAACCCCGGTAACGATGTGTACGTGTATCATACCAATCCCCAGCTCCCTTTCTCCCAGCAGCGAGGAGAACTGGGCGGTTAGGTCGACAGTTCGAGACGTGTGAGGTGTCTGTTATGTTTTTAGAAGATGTTGGAGTGGCTTTGTTTATGTGTGTATTAGTCTGTAACACCCATTTGCTTTCAGCAAACCTATCTGTTGATTACATATGTAATCCCAGGGTGTCTACACGGATAGCAAAGTGTCCGCCTTCTCTGACCAGTCGGCTGCGGATTTGAACCCGCACCATGGACCACTACGAAGTCCTAGGCCGCTGCTCTACCGACTGAGCCATCGAGGCTCCTGTATGTGCACCATGTATATATATATATTTATATATATATATATATATATATATATATATATATATATATATATATATAGTATATATATATATTTATTTATATAATAATATTAGTAAACAGGTATTTTCGGTACTGAAGACCTTTGTAGTATAACGTCATTTCGATAGAGTCCAGTCAGTCAAATCCAGTCTAACAAAATGCTCACTACTGCATTTGCACTGCAAGAAGGATGCCGAACTAAGAAGTGCATAAGAACTGAAAAGGGAATTTTTTCCTTTGGGTAATTGGAAATTTCCATCTGTTTTTTCTGGAACTGACCATAATATAATAATAATAATAATAATAATAATAATAATAATAATAATAATAATAATAATAATAATAATAATAATAATAATAATAGTAATAATAATAATAATAGGTTTCATTTCAGCTCAAGGCCATATACATGGAATATACAAAGTAGAGACAATAACATACAATCTAGATACATGAAACAACATGATAAATAATGATAAATCGACAATATCCACACAGTTGCTGAACAAGCATAAAAAATAATATTCTTAATAATGGTAATGAGAGTAATAATATTGAGAATAGTAGTAAAAAATAAATAAAAAATTATAGCAATTAAAAAAAAACAGATTGCATACGATTAATTTCCAGCTAGGGACCTTAGGTTTACAGAAGTCGGGTCCAGAAGGTTAAATACAATTGAAAATAGCAAAAACTCTACTATGATATTAATCACAGTAATAAAAAAATATACCAATAATAATAAGAGATTCTGCAGATGACATTTCATATTTGCAAAATTAAAGAATAAGTCATTTAAGGAACAGACGCCTCATTATCCCAGATTTCCCACAATTTAGATCTTGTTGCCGCACTGCTTAGGACGCTTTGTACGAGCGAATTGCTGCTGATTCTCAGTCGGGTGATCAGACTGGGCAGTGTTCGCCTAACAATGGTTTTTAAATTATCCGGGCAGTTTTCCATGATCATATGCGTGGCAGAGTGATAGCGAGGAGTGTTTGTGAGGCGTTTCAAAATGTCACTGTGAACAACAGTGATATGTCTCATGGTTTCCTGGGTATAGTTCGTCCAAAGGGAACACCCATATATACTGTAGGAAGATGTCTCGATGACAGAAGGCAAACCTTCTTGCAATCATGTTGCCAGATGCACATAGTTTCCAATGCTTCTGTTTTATGTCTGCCGTATCTTTTAGGTCGTCTGTGATAATGTGGCCCAAATACGGAAATTCATGAACGAATTCAAGACGATGATTTCCGAGGAAAATTTGTGGTTCTGAAATATGCTTAATGGATCTCGGGAGCAGCGACATACACTGGGTCTTGGTTTCGTTGTATAGGATATCAAATTCCTCTGCATAATGGCGGCAGGTGTCGATAAGTAGCTGGAGACCTTGCACTGATGGGAAATCAGAACCATACCGTCGGCGTAACAAAGGTTGCTTATTGTTGTTTCGCTGACAGTGCATATGATTGGGAGTGAGTTCAGTTTGACATTCAAGGCATCTGTGCACGTATTAAACAGGTATGGAGAGAATATGCCCCTTGCCCGAGCCCGTTTAAGGCCAGTCCAGACGATCGAGCACAGGGCTCGGGCAAGGGGGCATATTCTCCCACACCTGTTTAATACATACACAGATGCCTTGAATGTCAAACTGATAATGCCCGTCGAGCATCGTCTGGACGGGCCTTAAACGGGTGCAGGCAAGGGGCATGTTCTCTCCATACCTATTTAATACGTACACAGATGCCTTGGATGTCAAACTGAACTCACTCCCAATCAGATGCACTATCAACGAGACAGCAATAAACAACCTCTGTTACGCCGATGGTATGGTTCTGATTTCCCCATCAGTGCAAGGTCTCCAGCGACTCATCGACACTTGCCGCCAATATGCAGAGGAATTTGACATCCTATACAACAAAATCAAGACCCAGTATATGTTGCTGCTCCCAAGATCCCTTAAGCATATTGCAGAATCACAAATTTTCCTCTGAAATCCCGGGCACAGCCAGAGAGTGTGGTCGCTCAGGCAGGACCTGCAGACTGTGTGCAGCACGATAACTACCAGCATGGTGGCCAAGAAGAATTGGAAGAAGAAAGCTCTATGTAGCACAATAATTGCTGTGTGTATTTGTTCAGTTTTACATTCCAAAGGCAAGGGTGTTCCCATTAAAATTCTATTAAATGTAGAACATGAGGTCTCGACCACTGATCCGTAGCGGAAGCAGAGATAGACACGTCTGTCAAACACTCGAGTGAACAATGACAACCTCTGCCCCTTGCAACAGGGAAGCCTCGTGTGTCTGGTAGTGACGTCATATTACCGGCAACGGGCAGTGTCTGGTGCTTTCACTAAACAACCAACACAGGAACTTTGCCTGTGTTTTAGCAGGCACAGACGGTAAACTTGTTAACGGGCAAACTGCTCGCTTGTGCACGCGGGCAATGATTGATAGTCTGGACGGGCCTTTAGGGAGCCGAAGGTATACGACAGTACATTACCCTCATCTGATACAGAATTGCTATTTGGAGAACCAACAACGTAAAATGCCAAGTAAATATAGAGGTGTGCCTCGTTTGTGCAGCTTCGGGAAGAGCTTCAGGTAGTTTACTTTGTCAAATGCTTTTCTCACAACTACAAAACATAGGAAAACAGGAGAGGCTGATGATAGGTAATAGGGTAATTCTAAGCTGGCTGTCCGCAGTGAGCTAGCCTATGGCAATTGACGTTTTCCCATGTTATTTTACCTGCTGAACAAGAATTTAAAATAATATTTTGGCAGTTGGCCATAAGTAAAATGTAATTGACCCTTGAAAACTGTACGTCTATACCAGTGGGTCTCATACAGCTCAAGGGTTTACAGTTTAGCAGCAACCGACCGGCAAAATGTTACCCTAAACTCAAGAAAAGCAAGCAAAACAACACAGAAAAACGTCAGTTGCCATACTCTTGCTCAGCTGGGCACTATGTGTTGCTTGCGACCGGGACAAAGAAGCTTAACAGGTAAACAAAGCCGCCATGTTTGGTTACGTAACCACTACGAGCCATATGTTCAGCAGGGGGAAGATGGGGTTACGGTACTGCACAGAAGGTACAAGTTGGTAAAGTGAAGTAGGACTTACGTAGAAACATGGCAATAAATAAGTTACCCAAAAAATAATAACACTTCTACATGACAAGTACTATAACTCAGTAACACCAAAACACAGTTGACCTAACTAACTAATAATAAAGAAGGATAGTTTAAGAACCTTACCTTAAAGGGGTGCACATAGCCTACATCCTTCAGGCAATCATAAGCTCTCCAGCAATCAGATACAACAGTGGTCCCTGGTACAAGGTAATCCTTAATAACGGCAAGCAAAGCCACGCTACTCCTGTCGTCAACTGGCACCACGAAAAACTCCCTGGTCTGCCTGCAGACACCACCAAAAACCCACTGGCCTCCAACAACCCTGCCTACATTATACTTTCGCTTGCCAAACTTTGCTTCGTCAATCTTGACAGTTGTACTGGGAATCCTTATAGCTAAAGTAGCAGTTCACACAGGTAAGTGGCAAATTCTCCTTAGTAACTGGCTTGGAGGATCCAGAGGTTCTGGGGGTGTAGTCCGCCATTGTGCTGGGTTGATGAGTGAATAAACTGTGGGAGGCTGGTGGACCGTACGGAACAGGGTAGGAAGGATGGAGTGGGAGGGGGGGTAAAAGTGCATTTCTGCTTTCAGTTTGGGGTGGCGGAACGGCGCTACGCGCCTTATCCGCTTTTTAAAATAATCTTGGGAAGCTCATATGTTCTGGCAAGAGGTAATGTTTCACTGTGTGCGCCAGCCACAGGGCTTACAAAAATGTAAAAAGAAAGGTTTCTGTTAACGTCACTGAAAATGGTAGCCAAACACCCTGTGAGACCCTTCTCCTCCTACCCCATATACATGCTTCAGTTGTCTGCTGACAAATGTAAGGTAGTTTTGTAAGTTATTTATGGTAAAATCATGTTGCGGGAACGTCAATATATTTGTGAATGGAAAAGTACTAGAAGGTTACAGGTACAAGCTACAATGAATAGGAAACGGTCATAAAACAGTTGAGAAAAAGGAGTACACATAACTGACCGCATGTACCCCCCAAATTCTCCACCCTGGTGAAACGTAAAGTTGGGGTAATATTACAACGTGATTGGTTGGGTACGGCCACCCCCACAAAAAACCCACCAACTAATCTCTCAGTTGGAGGCATTGGGTGAACCGAAAGCTCCCTTGTAATTCCACACATGCAGTAATAGTAATGCATGAAAAATGCCTTTGGAACGGCTCCCGCTGTCCATTTATTCACCTTTTTTTTTACACTTGTTTTTCGTGTTCCAAATGACAAGTCGCGGACAGCCGGCTTAGATTTACTGGTAATAGTTCAGCAATTCTTTCAGGATATAGATGCAGGCAGCGGTTGCGTGGTTTGCTTTAAAGTCGAACTGGTCTGTCAGTAGTGTGTAGAAAGGTGAAAAGTCTCACTAGAAGAACGGAACCAGTATGTTCGATGCAATTGTAATAATTGCAATCAGGCGATAATTGTCAGGGTCAGCTACATCCTTTAGCTTGATTTTTTTTATTAATGGTATTAAGTTAACTAAGAGTAGGGAGTCTGGGAGAAACTGGTGAACTGTGCACAAACTGAATAGAGCAGCAAGCAAAATGTAAACTATCGGATGGCAGAATTTGAAAGCTTCAGTTTTCAAATTTATTAAGTAGGTTGTGTATGGCATCGCTGATGTTACCTGGCATAATACGATCGGCGAAATGAAACAATGTTATCAGTTAGGAGGTTGTCTACATCCCTGCGGGAGTCTTGATCGTTTATGCAATTTAGGATAGTGCTGAAGTGATCGCCCCACATTCTTGCGATAGCCTCGTCACCGACGGCTTCTCCTACTCATCTGCAGCCGTTATCACTGAAGCTACCCATAACTGGCTGCCCTCACCAGAGGTTACAGTGGATATTATTACCGGTAGTTTGAACAAAAAGTCTTCCAGTCTTTGTCCACGGTTTCGATGCTACACGCTCATTGACCCGAAGGTCATTGTTATTTCTAGTCTCAGACATTTAAATGAGCAAAGTAAGTCCAGCTGAGGCCTATATGTATAACGTAAAAGATAAAAAAAAAAGACGCTTCAGGTTTGACTTCTATGACTACGTAGGTGAGAGACAGTACCGCCCGCAGAAATTTGATCGTGGGGAGGGGGGCACTTTCCATATCACCCTTTCTCTCTCCCCCCAAATTGATGAAGACCCAGCCCCACCTAGGAAAGTTGTACCACCTGACTACAGATTTAAATACTGCTTTATTTTCAGATATTATTACAAATGAAAACATTAATTTTGCAATAAAAAATACCAAAATTATTAGTGAATGATTCAAAAATCAAAATGGTATATGAATTAGATCTTTCTTTCGAAATTTTATAACTCCTGTAGCACCTTTGATTAATCTTAGATTATCGTGAAAAACAAACTATTCAACTACAATATGAAGTCACGTGGCCTCTTAACATTTCTAGGAAATATATCGGTAAAAGAAATAATTTCCTGGTGATTTTCTGACAAGGGGCGGTGAGCATATAATTTGGCATGACCATTCAGTCGATCTTGTCCCATTGTTCTCTTCTGCGTATAACTCTTTACGAGACTGGGGTAGAAAAGCTCCTCTTGGCAGATGCAGAAGAAACAGGCCTTCTAGTTACTGGATAATTTTCAGAACACCTTTCTTAAGTCTCGCACACTGACAATGGAAGAGAGTCCTTTTCAACTGTATCCCACCTTTCCCTCCAAAGTTTGTGTTCAGCTTCATAACATACACACACACACGTATGTATATATATATATATATATATATATATATATATATATATATATATATATATATATATATATATATATATATACATATATATATATAAATATATATATATATATATATATATATATATAAAATTTGTTTCACCTAGACTTAGAGAAGGTGGGCACGTGTCCAAGTGCACCCCCACCCACCCCTGCGGGCCCTACTGGTTAGAGGGCACGAATCACTTTTGCTTTCGTTGTGATGTGGCTTACTGGAGAGCATAGCCTAGGCGCAGAGTGCGGTTAATTGAGACTTCTGTTGGGATGCTCTTTTCAATACAGAAGAGTGGAAAAGGCGAAAGCAAAAGGAGTCGAAACATTGCCTTGCTCAAAGAAACTACGTACAAGACAGAAAAGAGTGAATTAACCGGTATTGTTATGAACCTCCGTTAGAGAGCGTTTCATAAGGGATACGACAGAAGAAGAAACAGCTTCACGAGTACCGAAGTAGGAACTGCCAGCCGCCGTTCAGTAGTCAACGGTTCCACTGATAATGGAGGAAAGGTTTGGCCAAGAAAATGTTGCCAATTTGAATATTATTCGATAAATCCAAGCCTACTGTATACTGCAATTGCTTTTGCGAGCAATTATTAAATCTTTTTAAGAATAGGCCTATTATGTCTATAAAACATCGCTCTGGGAGTGTATCTAAGATAAGCTGCTTCAAATAGGTCATAGGGAGAGTTCGGAAAAGTTGCATAACTATTTTGTTGGTCCGTATTTTTTAAGTTAAATATATTGAATCTTGTTAAAATCATTGGAAAAAGAAACAGTGAATGAACAAATTAATAAAAAGCGAGAGATGAACAGGTAGCATGGGCATTCATAAAACCGATTACTAATTGCATGCTCCGGTTACAGGGACGCTTGCGAAACCTAATTTCTTCGCAGTTTTCCTCATATTCAGGATCATCTTCACTTAAGTGGGTCACGGCCTTCATCAGTCATCGGACCAAACCAGTGTCGTTCCTAATTTCAGTAATTTCCTTTTTTTTTCCGTTGTCTGGCTCCTTCTCCGACTGCTAATTTGTTTAAGTTTTTGTGCATCTCGTTTGTTTTACCACTCCATTTTAATCCTTTCTCACATGTTTTCTTCAAACGTTTACGGATCTAGTAACCCAACTGAAGGACAACCTTGTGCTGAAAGCGAGCCTCTCGGGGCGTTAGGCTTTTCCCGCACCATCGTGTTCTGAAAAGCAGCGAGACTACGTAGCTTCAAACACTAATTTTAGCACTACCACGTACTCACGCAATTATCATATTTTCTGGTTAACAGTTATGTATCAAGAAAGAGAGCGAATTCTGTCTTTAACAAACAGCTGATCTCGGGTAATCGACTGCCATTTCTATTTGTTTCCTGAAATTTCAGTGAAGACCTGCCTTTCCTTTCGGTGGACAATAAAGATTCCAGATATTCTGAACCCGTCAAGAGTTGTTTCCAAGTTAAAAGTAAATGTTTGAAGTCCTTTCAGCAATATATATATATATATATATAATATATATATATATATATATATATATATATATATATATATATATATATATATATATATATATATATATACACTGTATATATAGCGCTTTAGGCGGTATTTTTACAGGTGAATGTAAGTTCAAGTGTTGGTTGCAACCATTATATTGGCCATCCCCGTTCATGCAGTGTTCTCTCTAAGTTTATCTTTGATTGATTTATGGGAATTCTGCTAGAGAGCCAAGCACGGGGAAATTTCAGCCATTCAGTGACTTACCCATTGAAAAGAGGGTGTTGAAATGATTGGACAGCAAGACTCTTAAGGGAAGTTTAACGGAGGCAAACAGGGATGACTTGAGGACCATCTGATTGAGGATGGTAAAGACAATTTTGACTAACAGCAGTTTTGACCAAATTGAACTAGATACAGTATATATCCTCTAGGTAATGTTACATATACAAACCAAATTTTTATAGTTATATTCTATTTCTTATACAACAATATGTTTCCCCGAGGGTATTTTATAATGCAAAGAAAATAAAGGTTATGGTTTATTAATCCGAGATAAGAGAAAAAAATGGGCAAGGTGGAAGGGAAAGGAAAACAAAAAGAACAAAGAGTTAATTTCAGAGTGATGAATAAGTAATATGAGGATTCATTAGAGTGAAAATTTTCTATACAATTTTCATAATTAGAGGAGGGGAGGGGCTTTAAATGTTTATTCTCCTATAGTTTTCATTGCCTTCAATTCGTCTGCAACAACCTTTATATGTATACACACACTATACAGGTGTTTAATACTGCCTGTATAGTGTGTGTGTATATATATATATATATATATATATATATATATATATATATATATATATATATATATATATATATATATATATATATATATATATATAATAATAAGATAAAGCTGATGATTGGAAAGCAATGAAATCTATATAGGAGAATAAAATTTAGAGGCGCCCCCCCCAATTATGAAAATTGTATAAAAAAAATTTTCACTCTAATGAATCCTCATAGTATTTATTCATCACTGAACCTAACTCTGTTTTTTGTTTTGTTTTCCTTCCCCTTCCAGCTTGCTACTTTTTCTTTTTTTCAGATTAATAAACTATAACCTTTATTTTCTTTGCATTATAAAATACTCTTGGGTAAAAATCTGGTTGTATAAGAAATAAAAAATAACCATATTTGTTGTGTATTTGAACAACAAACACTGTCCATTTTTGACCCACTCAAAATCAACCACCACCCCCACCCCCGTCTGGCCATCCATGGAGGAGAGCGAAAGGCTAAAAAGTGGGTGCAGGCAGGGGAGGGGTAGAAAGGACGCTGCAAACAACATTTAGTAATGCCTACAGTGCACCACATGAATTGCACTAACGATACAACCACTCTACAAGGAAAGTGACGTGACCGTTGCCTTAGAAAAAATAAACGGTAGTACTGCAAGCAGACGTGTAACTTTTTACAGTTTTTGGCTACCGATAGATGCAAAATGAACTTTTTACCTAAGCTACACTGAGAACTGGAAAAAATGGGTAGGTGGTAAACCTGGTGAAGTGAGAGTTGAACTAAATCAAAACTATGAATTTATTGATTAGCCAAACTTGCGTCTTTCTCTGTCTCCGTGATTCACTTTGAATAAGTAACACTGCTAAAGAATTTTTTTTATGTTTGACAGTTCTTGTGTCTCCTTAGACTACAAACTTTCTTTTTCGCAGAAGTTGAAAAAGAAATCAAATACTAGTGCCTTCCCATATCAACAAAGATGGCGCTAAGAATTTAAAATGTATCAAGTCTTTTGTTCTACCTGCATTGGAACATTATTCCCATGTCTGCATGTCACTATAGTCGAGCCAAACGAAAGTGGCGCGTGAGAGACTGAATGTATCGTGGCGAAATCTAAAGAGTTCGTTCATTTTGCCTGGAGAGCGTGGTTTAGAGAAGTCCCGAAACCGATGATTCATTAAGGTCTTAAAGGTGGGAGGGTTCCGTCGGTCATAATCCCGGATATATTTTCCTTTTCGGCTTTTTTTTTTTTTTTAGGTGGTCAGTAGAAAACAAATAGGAACCTTAGAAGAATTATGATCCCAGGTCAATCAGAGCCACACAGGTAGCGCTTTAATAGATTATAAGTGTTTTCTTCCTTCAAAAATACATTTTTCCTGAAGACCCACATGTCTTCTGTGTAGAATTGTTTCCCCCGCTTTAATTGTGTATGTGTGTATATGTATGTATGTATATATATATATATATATATATATATATATATAAATTATATATATATATATATATATATATATATAAATTATATATATATACACATGTATATATATACATATATATATACAGTATATATATATATATATATATATATATATATATATATATATATATATATATATGTGTGTGTGTGTGTGTGTGTGTGTGTGTGTGTGTGTGTATATTATATATATATATATATATATATATATATATATATATATATATATATAAACATAAAATTGCCCATTGACTCAGTACTGGAATACCTTAAAGATAAATTGTATAAACTTTATTTTCCATGAGGAATATTTTAAACAAACGTTTGGTATAGCAGTGGAAACCCACTTTCGCCTGTTCTTTCAAATTCATATATGGAATTTTTCCAATGCCTGTACATCCCCAAGATTTTCCATTTTCCTGTTTATATTGATGATATTTCAGCCATCATACCCAAAGATTTGGATGTAAATAACATATTGGCTCAAACTCGAAGGAACCTTTTAATTGTAAAGATGTAGTATTTATTTATAAGAAAAGACAAATAATTTGACACGTGGTTAAGATTTAGATATCAACCCCTCTCAGACAAGAACAAGATTATTTTTTATGTTTTCGTTTGACACGCTAAATCAGTTAATCCGCAGGTAATGAGCTGGTCAGATTGTTCGCTCGTATCCTCACTGAGCGGTCTTTAAGGTCTGATGTCCGAAATCTGTTGATGTTGATACGATGCATTGGATGGAGACCTTCTCTCACGCGCCACTTTCGTTTGGCTCGACTATAGCCTCCTGGGATCCTCATCTGGTCGACATGATAGTTCAGACTCGTAGTCTCCCTATTTCCAGATAAATTGAAACCACGTCCATTTTCCATAATGTCTGTTTCAAGAGAACGTTCATGAGCATCTTTAGTACCTGCGCCAAAAGCAGGATCATCTTCATTTCACTGAGGTGTCACACTGTCTCACACCTTTGAGGTAATGATAGGATCTCTTATATGCTCTATGGTATAAAGGTCAAAGAACATCCAAGGAAGTCTTAAAAGGGATACTTGGCTTGTCGGATATTCTAGTTCGGGTTAGAAGTGTTTAGATGAACTAAATCGCATCTACTATCCAGACTTTTGTGCCATTATGATCAAATGGGCTGTTAAGAGAGACAATTATATCCTTTCCCTGCAAAATGCCATGTCAAGGTGGACACTGGAATGAAAATGTATGGCCTCTGTTGCTCCCTTAACTTGAGGTTTTTTCATTTTACTTATAATATTGGGCCTGGTGGCAGGAAATAAGGTCTACTTCCCAGTTTTGCTGCATCCAAGAACCAAAAAGCCATTCAATTTAGTATGACGACGTACAAAAAAAAAAAAAAAAATTGAGATACACCCTGTTTCCTATAACGTATTTTGTGGCACCGGGATAAAAAAAATAAAAATAAAAAATATATATATATATATATATATATATATATATATATATATTGAACTTCCAAGTGGTGAGCCCTTTGTTGGCCGAATCGCTTGAGCTTCAGACTGTCACTCGATGGGCCGGAGTTCAATTCCCGCGGCCGGCTGATGAAGAGTTAGAGGAATGTATTTCTGGTGATAGAAATTCATTTCTCGCTATAATGTGGTTCGGATTCCACAATAAGCTGTAGGTCCCGTTGCTAAAGTAACCAATTGGTTCTTAGCCACGTAAAATAAGTCTAATCCTTCGGGCCAGCCCTAGGAGAGCTGTTAATCAGCTCAGTGGTCTGGTAAAACTAAGGTATATTTATTTTTCCAAGTGGTGAAAGCATGGAGATTTACAATAAGTATGCCAAAGGCTTTGTAATGGAGCAATGGTAAAAGTAATACAGTTTTAGTAAGTTTTGCAACCCTTGCTACATTAACCCTAAGAAAAATTCACAAATGGAGCTCCAAATTGTCGAGGATTGTGTTTTTCCGTTGAATGGGTCTTAGGTATAGGTTAGTCTGGTACATGACAATGATATCATCTCACCCCCATGAATTTCAAAATAAGATTAAAAAATAAAAAGGCAATCCATAACATGTAGTGTGCTTGGGATTTAGACATAGATTCCCAACACCACATCTGGTCCTTCTGGTGGGTAAAGGTAAAAATCCCGTACTCAGCATAGGCTACATGATGGCTCAACATGTCTTGATTAGTTGAGAATAACACTTCTGGGATTCTGGCCATTATAAAAATAGGGATTTACTTGTTTTACCGAGCGGGACCTGTAAGTATTAAAAATACTGGGATTTTGTTTTCTTTTTGTTTAAAAAGACATCACAAGTATTAGTAATTTCAAAAGGTCCAGCTTCAGAGTTGAGGTGAAATACCCTCTAGTCCTTCCTTTAAGATTCACCATCAGTATAAATACATGCTACCTAAGAAACATGCAAGGTAATTGCCCTTTCCATGACTTTGTAATATCTAGAGGTAGCTATAGGATATGGATCTGGCTATAGGATCTGGCAATAAGATCTGGTTACAGGATCCCTGTCACAGCCTTCTGTAAGAGAGAAAATGGGATTAGTTACAAGGAAGGGTGAGCATGAGAGTGGGCTAGGTAAAAAAAATACACAGCGTTACAATATCAATAACACACTAAAATAAGTTAGATAACATTTCATAACATTTAAAGTTCTTACAAATTTTCTGGTAAAATTTCGATTTTTTCAAAAGTAAAACAGATCTCAAATTCTCAATGTCGATAATACCTTGGCCAGTTAGAATTCAACACTGTAATAATATACCAAGGATAAATCACAGAGTAACTCTTAAAGAATCATGAACACACACAGAATAATGTTCTCTGAAGTTTCAAGCTGTATTACCTAATATTGGATTTTGAATGGAAACACAAGTAAATGTTGCTACCCCTAGTAGTTTTGTTGCTCGTAAACCAGAATAGCGTTGTAGTTTTACTGAAGTTGACTGAAAGAAAAATATGTGAGGCATTATTAGTTCCCCTCAAATCAGACGCAGCGCTTTCAGAGGCAATAGCAAAAAAGATCAAGAAACAGAACTGTATCCTCATTGACGGGTTTAAAGAAAATTAAAATTAAGTCTTCGAAAGTTGAAATATTCCTCCAGTGGACATACGAGGGTGATAGGAGTGAATGAGGTCATTCATACGGTCACTAGAGACAGATAAAGAGAACAGAAGGCTGCAAGGCACCACCTTGATACATGGTACTGGAAAGGGGTATATAATTATGGATGGCAACTAGGCCACTATAGTAAGATCTAGAGCATTCTGTCTTTGATTTCTCGTCTTAATACTCATTTACTTTTAGCTATTTCATTTGCCACATTCTCCCAATATTTGCATTCTTTTACGGTACTTATTCTGCTCGTATATGGTCTTCGGTTTTTATTGTTTTTCTGTCATGAACACTGATAACTAATTAGGCTTGGTATTGAATGTGAATTTCTGTGAGCTGCTCAAGACTGCAGCAGTTGCCGACTGCAGTCTCTATTCCTACTTTTCTGCTAGTAGGGAGCCGGCGAGTGACGATCCATCTCAGTACGGGAGTATCCCACGGGAACTGGAAAGTAAGAAAGAAGAAGAAAATCAGCAATTGTTGTAAACAAAACGTCCTTGTCCCTTGAGCAACGTCAGTTTGGTTTCACGTTACGTCGAGTCAACCCACCCAAGAAGACAGTGAACTTTGCACGAACATTAAACTCTTGCCCAGCTTCATTGAAAGTCAGTGTCAGGGCCTTGTGTTTTTTGCTGTGTTCTTAGTTTTTCAGGTATACATATATGGTGTGGTGATGGTATGACAATTTCTTGATAAACATAGTATTAGCCTTTATCCTTCCGGGCAATATGCACGTATTAGCCTTTATCCTTCCGGGCAATATGCACGTAAAACTTCGCCAAAAATAAATTTTTCCAAACACTGGCCATAGGATATTAAAGGTATTTATGTCTGGTTATTATCATCAGTTTTATGCGTTTCGACCATCAGTCTTATAGATTCAAATTAGGGGAACCGCAGTATAAAGATTGTTCTTTGATTGATAAAATATGCAAAAACTCAAGAGGATCGCGTTAAAGAATAGATCGTTCACGTGTGGGATTAACAAAAAGGAATCACAAGAAAAACATGAAAATGTGACGGTAGTAGGCAAATTACAGAAATGCGCTGTCCTTCCCCAGTCCAACCTAATCTAGGATGCTGGATCCTATGTGGCTGGGGTCTTTGCTTCCCCAGCCATAGGTGGGACCCTCCCTTGACCTTTAATGGGATTATTTTACTTTAAACCATTATTGCATTTTTTACTTTTAAATATAATTTGTTTGGTGTATTAATGTACGTTATGCTTTTAACATTTACGATTTGCTGTGTTAGCAAATACTTACTTTTAGAGATAGTGGACCCCACCCTTCTATCCTACTATTTTGGGGGCCATAGTGTGAAAGTATGGCTTTGGTGGTGGGGGGGAAGCACAAAATGAGTGAAATGCAAGGATGTTAAATCCACTGGTAGCCTAGTTTTCATTCAGAATAAGGTCATTTTGTGGAATGATTTCAAATTAATATCATGCACCTCATACCCATGGTTAGCTTAGGTTTGGTTAGGTCATTTGCAGAGGAAATGTCAGAAACATTTAAAACACATTAAATATTTTCAAGGCCAAAATACAGTACTGGTTTAAAGAAATATTTTACCCCTTTACCTTACTGCCAGTAAATGTCTTCTGCATCTGAACTTAACCTTTTGTTACCTGGCAGGTGGCCTTCACAACTTGGGCCCCACCCTGTAACTTTTGTTAAAAAGTATTCTAGCGTTATGTTCAGGGATATATCTTAGTGAAACCAAACTATAGGTGCCAGATCTTACCCAGTCAGGTGCCCTATGAACCCTTTACCTACCATTTGCCTTATGGTTTCCTTCATTTTGTTTAGGATATTTTTGTGGGCATTGTAAGTTCAAATGGTCCAGCATGATTATTTTGGGTGTTAAAAATGGAAGGCAAAAGGTTCGCTCATCACAATTACTTGACATTTTCAGATATTGTAGTGCCACCAGGTGTGTATTTCAGAATATATTTTTAAGAATAAGGCCAATGCTTTTCACATGCAAATGAGATTGTATTTTGAGCATTAAAGCCATTTTATTGATTAAATATACAGATGATAGTGACTCAGAATTAATCAAATTTCAATGAGGAACTAAAAAGCCTTCCTTTCTTATTTACTGTGACTAACTACAGCTAATTCTCATGTAGAAGTCAGATGGAAAAGTGAGAGGAGTCTGGAACCATATGGGAACTTAACAGTGATCACTTTTGAAGTTTTAATAGGTCAAAAAGGTTACATAACTATGTAATATGCCAACGTAGAAAAGATTTTATAACACTCTCCTGTGGATCTTGCATGAAATGCACCAAATACCTTGGAAAGAAAGAATGTCCAGGAAGTCACAGAACTTAGTGAAAACATCAACTGTGTACTTAGAAAACTGACCAAGTATTACATTTATCAGTTAGGTTACTAAGTTGGACCTTCCACTCTGTAAGGACACAGCACCCAGATTTTCATAATTTAACCAATGGTTGTGATTTAATTGAGTGCTGAAAGAAATCAGCTTGTCAAAGCACAAGTATAACCTTTTTCTGTCTGCTGAGTTTAGGTTGTTTTGTGCATTATTGATCATTATTGCTGCATTATTTGTAGCCAAACATCTGACAAGTTTTTTTGTTGGGGGAGGTGAAAGACCTAGTGAATATCACTAACTGCAGTGTTGAAATATTGCTAGAAAACCATGGAAGTGGTAGTTTGTGGATACATCCTAACTTAACCTTCCTTAACTTAACCTATTTGGCAGTGTTCTAATAGATCAGACCTGTTAACCTTTTATTCATTTAGTATACTGTCACAGGAAAACCACATGCATAGCATTTTGCCTTCAGATTAAACCTTCACTGAACATCTACAGTACATCCTACTGATTTCCTTCTAATCCAGTTTTAAAGTTCCATGCACATGGCTATTTGCAACTCAGGCATTCTGTCATGATCTTTTTAGAGATTGTATGGATCTGTGTTACTGTTATTGAATGTGGTACAGTATAGCCTATTGTTAATATTCCTGGAACACTAGAACTGGATACCATTCCAGAGATATCCAGAAACTTTACTGTGCATTGAAACTTGGATTAATTTTTCAGCATAATAATTTTTCAGACAGTTTCAAAGCACCTGGAATATGAAGTCATGATTGATTTGTATCTGTAGTGAAACGTGAGCTGATGTCTAAGTTTTTATTTGTGAAAATTGTTGCTGAGCTATTAAAAGATGATATCATAAATTTTGTGGATAAAAAAGGACCTTTGGAAGGTAGCAGTAGGCACTGGAAAGCTCAAAGAATTGAGCACCTTCTCCATTAGTATTGTAGGATTCTCTAGCACTCTTAGTCTTTTGTAATTTCCACATTGTTGTACATTCTCTTTTGAGTTTTTTGTTATTATTTTCATACTTTTTTCCAACTTCTGTTCCTATCCGTTCTGTAATCAAGTTCTCATATTGTCATTCTTTAAACATTTAAATTTGTTTAATAGCTGCTAGTAACTGTAATGAAATGAATAGAATTTAAAGAATGTGGGTTTAGTATGATCAGACAAGAGGATAACTGTCATATGGCTTGGCCTGATCTAGACCTGTGGAGTAGGGCAGTCTATTTTATTGTTGGTTGTCTAATGACTAACAAGATTTAATTTTAGGACTAGGCTCTTTGAGGTGTTTTATGGACTGCGGAATAGCACATGCTAGGCCTCCCTTATTCATGTAATGGACTGAAGACTGTTAAGGCTAAGTTTGATTTATTCAGGGCTGTTTTGATGCTTAAAGTTGGGTCTTTTGTTGCATATGATTTTTTAAAGATACGTATTATCCTTGTAGGATGCTGATTAGGCTTAAACACCTTAAACTAAGGCAACCATGGCTAAGTTTTCTTATGCAAGTTGTTCTTGGTGATATTAATCTTGTATTAATCTTAGAATTTTATCAAACTTTTCAAGTGATCTATTACCTCGTACAGTTGACCGTAGACTAGCAGACTAGCTATGCCTAAATTGGACAGAAATTCTATTTAGAAAATTGAATTGGCTTCTTAGTAACCTTAATTCTAGTAGCCTGCTCTAAATTCAGTACCGTTACAGTCCTAGCAACACAGCGTTGAACAGTTCAAATTAGTATATGTAATTTAACTCTTCTTGAATACTAGAAGTAAATAGACTGCTAAAAGCTTGGGCTTGTGAGACCTGTTTGGTTCCTGTGAGAATAGAAACCTTAGTCTTTTATCTGAACAGACCTTCAGCCTAAGCTGGTTTGGTTGTCGGAACTTGTTAACAAGGTAGTTGGCTAATGATAGACAAATGAGGGGATAGGGGTATCACTCACTCGCTCACTCAACTGTCAGCATTCAATATGGCTTGGTTGTCTTGGAAAGGTGTACCAACTCTAACTCAATCCATCCTGCCTATTCTGATTCATTGGTATTGGCCTGGTAGGTCCATGGATGTGCTCACAAATGGTCGTATGATTTTTTTACCAGTATCATTCTACAAAATACCACCTCTTGGTCCCTCCCAGACTAAAAGCAGCTTGACCTCTCTTCAATGTGTGATATCTTCCAGCCTGGAACTGATGGCATATGTACATGTGTCAGCCGTTCGGTGTTGTTGGGTCTACCATGAGGCCGAGTTGTTGTTTGTCATCTATTTCCCACAATTCCTTCTGATCATGCCCCAGATATGGAACTGTCTGTTCATGGCACTCATCACAATCCATGGAACAGGCACAAGATTGGTTATCACATCTTCCATTTTAGTGGAGGGTCCTTCTCAGTGCAATGATTCTTGTAGAGCTAGAAGGTCCTGTTCCCATAGAATTGCATAAGGCCAAGTTGGAGGGACACTTTCATGGGGTCGTAGTGCCCATATATGAACCTAATGGCCTTGGAGAAGTGACTAGGCCTTCTTGCCAATTAATGTCCTCCATTGAGAGCACTTTTTGCTTTGCCTAAGATGTTACACTGGCTCTTGGTCTGCCCTGGTCCTGCTTTTTTTCTGAAGAGGGTCAATTTCCTTTTTTTCTGAAATAAAGAATTCTCTCATTTCCAGTTGTTCCTCCAAGCTGCTGCTTCTGCCTCTTGACACATCTTAGGAAGTAATATGTTCATGAGGGCACATACTTACCCCTTGCAGTTGGAGTTGTCAGTATAGAGACTTGTGAACATTCTCTTGGAACTGTTTCGAGTGGAAGGAATAGCTTTCTTTGCTCCCAAGGTAGGAGCCATGGAGTTGGTTGTGGTTGGATCTCAGGTTGAATACGATGGCAAACTTTACCTTCTCTGATGTATCTTCCAAGAAGGATAGATTTTTTAGGTTTTAATGTCTGGAGGAAGGCTTCCTCATCCATCAGTCTGCTAACCTGTGGGCGAACCTGGTCTTGAGAGCAGATATGTCATGTGTGGTTTGTTCTTGAGGTAGGTTTAACTGAGTCATGTCCAATCCACTTTGTGTGTGAGGGAACGGTCTTCCATTTCAAACCCCTGTGCTTTGGACTGTTGACTGCCCCACGCATGTTCATGTGAGATTTCACCCTGATGTCTGCCTGGGTCTATTCATTTGGGATTTGTCTTTTGTGTCATCTTCCTGATTAATTGGTTCTGTCATTACAGTACTGCTATTCAGTTGGGACCACCTGCTCACAGGTTGTCACAATCTGAAGATTGTGAGAGACTGGGCAAAGTTCCACCATTAGCCCATGTATCGGTAAAGTTATGTTGGCATGTTGATCAATGCAGTAGTGGCAAGAGTCTTTCTTGCAGATCCTTGGTTCAGCAAGTTCAGAAAGGTGTCAGTACAGTTTTTGCTTCAACTGGAACTAGCTTTTCTTTAGCAGGTTGTTCTCACTCACCTGCCTTCTCCTTTGAGGAGCTCATCTCTCTTGAGTTACTTCACCTGCAGTTGCTCCAGCACTGTGTAGAACAGTGCTATTCTTGTACATCTAGTCCTCCTACACTTCATGTGTCCCTCCCCTCTGCCAAGAGGCAAAGCATGTTCTTGGATAGTGGTTAGATGAGAGGAACCTCCATTTTGGGTGCTCTGCTGTGCTCCCCACCTATGGAGACACTTTTGTTGTCAGACACATTGGGTGCTAGACAGCATGTTTACCATGGAAGTGTAAACAAGAGACAACTTAACTGCACATAAGTATACTAGAAATGCAACCAAAGTTTTTAACACTGCAAGTATTTGAGGATTATTTGATTGACTACTCAGTGTTATCATTGCTGTTATAAAATTAATTAGATCACAAAAAAAGTGTTATCATTGCTGTTATAAAATGAATTAGATCACAAAAAAAGTTTAAAATAGGAGAGATAGACAGTATCTACCTGGTTTTAGGTATATCACTTACTAAATAATAAAGTGTCACGTATAGAGCAAGTCCATATGTAGTGAGAATGTGAACTCAACTGTTCACTCTCTGTTAAAGACTAATACTTTTCAAGAGGAAGCCTAGTTTCACAAATTATGATTAGCTAGCTGAGTCACTGACCATTCAGGTACAAGAAAAATGTTAATATTTTGCCAGTCACTGAGTGGATATTAGCATATTGGAGTCAATATTTATTTTGCAATGAGAGTACTAGTAGGGAATTACAGTAACGGGAGAAGCAAATAAAGATTAAAGTGTTGGCTCCTCTTATCCCAAAAATGATAAAATTATGCTGGTTAAAACCTTTGTAATGGGTAGTTGATTGCAATCGGTATCATTTCCTTTCAGTCATTTTATGATATTGGATTGAAGTATCTGGGTAACTATATATGGCACCTAGGTCATTTCAGATGCCCTACTTAGTGTCTAGGATGTTCATCATTTAGTATTAGTATTGTTCTCAAATCTCAGTCTGTACCCTAAGTATTGTTCTCAAATCTCAGTCTGTACCCTAACCCTTGTTCCATGGCTTTTCATGGTCCTAGGCTAGGGTTTGAGTTCCATGCTTAGTGGTAATTGTAGGTATATTTTTATATTTTCGTTTCATTTATTTTCTTTATTCACTTCTTTCCTTTTTCAAATTTAATCAAATACTTTACCTTGCTTGTTAAAAGTAAGGCATTTTGGTCTCTTCCAAGAGGATGTGAAAATGTTGATGACAAGAACTAGTATAACCTATGGAATTTCTACACATTCCAGTTGAAATTTAGTCCTGAATGCCACATTAATTGATGAACATAACAATGTAATTATGAACTTGAGTGATTTAATAATCCTGAACTTTTCATAAATGGGATAGGATATAAACAATCATAACACCACATTAAATGAGTGTAATTTGATCTTCAGATCATAAGAGAAACTTGATAAAGTGTAATCTTGAAATCTGCATAAAAGGAACATTTGATGAAGTACTAGTCTCTTCATTTAATGTTTGATTTTTGTATTCATATGTTAAGAGGTCATAATTAAAGTTTTTTCTTCTTGCTTTCAAACGCTTTCCCCATATGCTTCTTCCTCCAACCATTCTTTCCTTTCCATTCTGTTCTTAAGATTTCTTGTCATTTGATTCCTGTTACAGTTTATAATTAGCACTCAAGGGAAAAAGGCAAGGATTATTATTACTTTAAGTTCAGCATCCCAACTCACAACGTCTGGACCTGCAGCTGTGAGAACTTGTTTTTTGAGTACCTAGATACTCCACAGCTTATCATTTTTGTTCAGTTTGTTTGCTGAATTGTTCCAAAGCATGGGTCCCAGTGTTTGAACTATGTGTCCCAAAATATTTTGCATCCAGCCAAAGCGAGGATCACATCTTTAAGGAGCATAGGGTGAGGGGTTAAGTTGATGAGAGACAGTTTGAGATAGTGGATATTCTTCAGGTTGAGTGGTCTCTTCATTAATTTTTTGTCTGTGGTATTGGATCATCCCCAGCCTTCACTGTAAATCCTGACTCTCCATGATGATGTCTGTGGAGCCACCTCTGTCGATGTTTCATTACTGAAGGTAAAAAAAACTCACAGGATCACTACAGTAGTTCTGCTTTTTTATTATGGGTATAAATTAACTGTACATAAAAATGGTAATTCTGTAGCTTAATTTTCCTGTAGTAGAAAAAAGTTCGAGTGGCAGGGCAAAGTTAAAACAGATTAATACAAATTTCACATGAGAGAACATTCCTTTGGGCTCATCCGGGGTGATCTTAACCCTTGTAATCCATGACCTTGGTGTAGGGCTTTCAGATATATGATTCTTGGTCATTTGAGTCTCAAATGATATATGGCCTATTCATGTATTTGGTTATTCAGTAATATATATATATATATATATATATATATATATATATATATATATATATATATATATATATATATATATATATATATATATATATATATATATATATATATATATATATACAGGCAGTCCCCGCTTACCAGGGGCATCGGTTAACAGCGTTTCAGCTTTATAACGCTTGGCTAACGTTGTCATTAACCAGATTTTTGGCACTGGTAAGTGATTTTTAGCACCGGTAAGCGGTATCGGCATCGGTAGGCGTTTTGCCAGCGTCAGTAGGCAATTTATTGGCATTGGTAGGCAATTTATCGGCATCGGTAAGCGATTTTCAGCATCGGAAAGTGGTTTATCAGTGTTGGTAAGCGGTTGATCTGCGCTTACAGCATCGTAAACGCTATTTATTACCATAATTATTGTGATGTTCTGTTAATGACAATTTCTGGTTATTGCCGCTCGACTGGGAATGGAACCCCTGCTGTTAACTGGGGACTGCCTATGTATATATATATATAGGCAGTCCTTGGTTATCAGCGGGGGTTCTGTTCTGGGGGTTTGATGATAACCAAAAATCGCGATTTTCAGCGATTTTTGGGGCTTATCGGCACTGAAAAGCGCTGATTTTCAGTTAACGGCGCCTCTGTTAGATATGTATCAGCGCCAATACCCAATTATCGGCGCCGATAAGCAGAAATCAGCGATTTTTGGCGCCGAAAATTGCCGATTTTCATCGTTAGACAATCGCCCCGTAAAACCAGATCGCCATTAACTGAGCCTGCCATTAACCAGGGACTGCCTGTATATATATATATATATATATATATATATATATATATATATATATATATATATATATATATATATATATATATATATATATATATATATATATATATATATATATATATATATATATATATATATTTTTTTTTTTTTTTTTTTCAACCCTCCCCTATAACATAACATAAACGATTGGTTGATGACGGACAGACGTGGGAATCATGAATTTACGCCAATACTCCTTCAGCGTAAATTCACGGTCAGTGTCTATTGCATTCACAAGGTGCTTGCGGGAGTTCTGGGTGTAGAGGGCCTTGAGGGTGTGGGTGACACCCTGGTCCATAGGTTGGAGGAGAGGGGTGGTGTTGGCAGGGAGGAACTCGAGCTTGACTCCCTCGTAGTAAAGATCGAGAGGGTGGCCACCAGCATTTTCCATTATCAGTAATACCTTGAACTCCATGCTGAAGTCGTTGAGGTATTGCCTAACTTGAGGGATGAAGCTCTGAATGAACCAGTTAGGACTTTGGTGATCCAGGTCTTGGGGTTGTGCATCCAAAATGAAGGCAGCAACACCTTGTTCTTATTCTTGAGGGCCCTGGGGTTTGCAGCCTTGGAAATGAAGCCTGGTTTCAGCATGAAGCCAGCCACATTCCCACACATTATGAGAGTAACCCTATCCTTCTGGGCCTTGAGTCCGGAGGTTTTGGCTTTGTCCCTCATGAGGTATGTCTGGGATGGCATCTTCTTCCAGAACGGCATTTTCTTCCAGAACAGGCCAGTCTCGTCCATAGTGAACACCTGTTCTGGGTGGTGACCCTTCTTCTTTATAATTTTCTTGAAGGTCTTCAGATATTTTGCTGCCACTTCCTTATCAGCACATACTGCTTCCCCATGCAGAGAAACATTCTTGAGTTGGAACTGCCCCTGAAAGTGGTGGAACCACCCCTTGCTGGCCTGAAAACCTTGAGGAGCTGATGATGGTCCTGCTTGTGCCTCTTCCTCCTCCTCTTCTTCTTCTCCTGGCACAGGTTCATCGAAGCCTAAGAATTCTGATTCCCCAGTATCATTGCTTTCCTGTGCCTGTACGTCACCACCTTCCATAGCAGTCAAAATACTGCTGGTATAGTTGTCGCATTTTTTCGCGAATGATGGAGTCGAGGGGGATGTTCCTCTTACAGCAGATTCCATCTTAACGATTGTCTTATCACACACTGTCAAAACTGTTTTTGCACTTCCAAAGAAGCTCATGCTTACAGCCTTCTGTATCTCCACCTCTTTCTTCTTAGCGTACCTCATGGTACTTTCATTCGAGTTAAAATGGCGGGCTACCGCGTCGTAACTTTAGCCTTCCTTCAACATATCCAGAAGTTTTAACTTCTCATCAAGCTTCATGACCACCTTCTTTCATTTAGGCTCTTTGCCAGAAGTCTTAGAAGGAGCAGGGCGTTTAGGAAGCATTTTACGGCACAACTGGCTGTGATACACAGAGATTCAAAACAAGACACACAAATTAGTGATTACACCCAATTAGTACTTAATATGCAGTGAATTGGGGGAGATGAGACTCCCACAATTCCCTCTTCACAAGATAGGGTTGAGGATCCAGCCAATCAATGCCAGGTGTACACAGCCAATGAGCACCAAGGAAAATGAATAACAATCTTGGGTTGGCTGCTTTGCAGACGACAGCCAATAGTGTGTCGAGTATCATTGTGCTTGGGTATACAGCATCCCAAGATGCATTTTATTTCTCTGTGGATCGCTGGCTTGGGTAGAACATTTTTTAAGAAAAAAAAAAAAATACATATTATTGAAATGTTGCTGTGCTTACATTAATATATTATAGTACTGTAATATTTGAAAATTAATAAATCTTTTTTTGTCATAAAAAATATATTTACATACAGTAGCCACAAAAATATACTGTATAGCAAAATGATAATAGTCTGCACCAGACATATATCCTAATACGTAGTACAGTACATAAGTCCCTTCATATTTTAGATATGCTCTACGTACTATGTATCATCCTGAAACACTTTGATATTTCAAAATCATCTTACAACACAACAAAATACTATCATAAAATGTACAGTATACGCAGAATATCAGTGTTGTTATGTGCAATACCCTGTATGTATGTATGTATGTATGTATGTATGTACACAGTAGCAAAAATGACCCAGTATCTCTGGCCAGCATCTCATTTCACTGTGTATGCCTCTAGAGGTCGAGTGTTGTGTACATACGTATCTGTGTGGATTCGCATATCTCTTTGAATCGTACCCTAAGATGCCTCCTAAATGCCCTGCTTCTTCCAGAGGAAGATACAGGTAATGACCAATGAGGAGAAGGTAGACGTGATTGTTATGTTAAGAGAGGGCAAAAGTCACACAGAAATAGCAGCCCGTTATGGCATGACATTAAGTGCCATCGCCTTCATCGAGAAGGAATATGAAGAGGGTAGAATGCTTGGGAAGCTCTAGCTAGAGAAGAACTTGCCACCTTCATTCATGAACTCTCTGTCCCACCAATGGACCAGGAGTTTGAAGAATTTCGTGATCTGTACAAAATTATTAAGAAAGTTAGGCAGCTGCAGACAATGATAGAGGCATGGGATAATTTTGAGGAAAGAGCCAGACATTTTTCCAGTAGCCTTAATGAACTGATTCAGCCCTATAGTAACACCTTTGTGGACATGTTCAATTACCTCAACAAGGTGGGGTCTCCCGAAACCCCTGAAGAAGGGGAAGAGGCACCCTCAGAGGAGATGTAACTCCTTTACTTTGCTGTGCAGTCATATCTTCATTGTCATTCATTGGCCTGCACAACTAAGTTCATCATCATCATCTATAGTCAACATCTGTCACCAGTGAGTACCTGTATGATTTAATCTTATTATGATTATGTGTATTATTATTACACTGTACAGGTACCCAGTGTATATTACATATTATTTAATCTTATTATTTAATATACTACAGTACTATTATTATTTAATCTTATTACTATTATGTACTGTAGCATTATTGTTACTGTACATTATTATTTAATGTTATTACAGTAAATAATATGAAATTACAGAATATTGCTTTATGAAAAAATGAAAAAATCCACGAATAGCGAGTTTCCTGCAAATAATTTATAGATATGTTCCACAGAAAAGTCTGCAAATGGGCGAGTTCCCTAGAATAATTTATAGATAGGTTCCACAGAAAAACTCCATGAATCGCTGAGTCTGCGAATTGTGAGTCCACGAATAGCGGGTTTGACTAAATAATTTTTTTTTTTGCATCAAAGTTTAATATGGTTCAGCATAAGACATGCCTACCAAAATCATCAATCTCTGATGGTGTATTAGCTCATGAAAAACAGGTGTGTCTTCATCTTAACTTCTTGATGCAACTGAGACAGTTCTCTGTCTCACTCGTGTTGCAGCAGCCGCATGATCCATCAGTCCTGAAATGTCAGTTAAGGTTTGCTGTTTCTGTTTTCTCTCAGAAAATATTTGAAAACCACGTAGATGATTTCTTTCACCTTGGTGCTTAAATGTGCTTTAAAGGGACTCTCCATTGTATTGCGGGTTTGGGTTAGGGTTGTTAAATGGAGATAAGAAGACTTCTTCACCATACAGTGCATTTGGCAATGCTCTTCAAAAACCATGCAACATTTATGAAAAGTACAATTTTTTTTTCTTCTGGTTATGAAAATGGAATGGACCACTTCTTTAGGTTGAAAATAATAAATTCTCTGACAAATCTTTATAGAAATCCTTTCATTTACTTTCTCTCTCTCTCTCTCTCTCTCTCTCTCTCTCTCTCTCTCTCTCTCTCTCCTGATGTCAAGTTCTTCATATTGTTTAAGAAATTGGGAATTACAAGTGTTTCATCTTGTATTGATAATAATAGATTTTGCAGTCAGATTAATGTTATATATACAGTATATTATATATATATATATATATATATATATATATATATATATATATATATATATATATATATATATATATATATATATATATATATATATATATATATATATATATGTGTGTGTGTGTGTGTGTGTGTGTGTGTATGTGTGTTTGATGGTGGTACTGAATATTTTATCAGGTTTGTGAATATTTTGCACACAGTAATCCAGCCATGATATTCAGGTATTGGTTTTATACAGAAAAACAAGACTTGGTTGAACTTGAGGCCTACGTGATATGCTGTATAACCTTACAGTTTTTTGTTTCTCCAAATGATTTTTGTTGCAACAGAATTGCATAATATTGAAGTTATATTACGGAACATTGTTCACAAATTTCTGTTTCACTTCATTTCATTGTCACTTTCACATTACTGTACATGGATAAGAGTGATGGAAGGAGAAGGTATTGCATTAAAATATTTATTATTCATAAGTATTACTGTACATGTACAGTACTTGGTTTTTTTTTTTTTTTTCAAAAGCAAGGTCATTCCAGAATCTCTCACTTTCCATCTTGTTGTAGCTTAAGCCAGAAGCTTTGTATGTATCCTTTTAGTTTTGCCCATAAGAAGTTTTAATGAAAATGGTGTAAATTGTCTGCAAATTGATTTTTACATTATAGGGGGTATTGTATAGTTTGATTGGTGCTTTTGATGAGAATAGTAATTCTGCTGCTTATGCAGACATTACAGAAACTAATGCTCTGTAGAGCATTGAAAGGATCCAAGACATTCATATCTTTAATTTTTTTAAAAATTAGATTTTGCGTGTGCTTTGAATTGCATAAATTGTTGACTTTGGTAGTACTTAACTGATTCAAATATGTTTCCAGCCGGTTGAAACTATAGTATTTTTTCAATATAGCTTCAAAATTCTCCTTGTAAAATATTTTACTACAGATGCAAGATATTCAAGTACACAAAACAAAAAAACTTAACAAATGAGAGAATAAAGAACAGAGGAGAGAAAGAAATTAAAGGAAGGAAGCCTTTTCAGTGCAAAACGCTGGTGCATGTTGCTGATTTGTACCTTGAAAGTAATGTTACTGTGGAACTGCTTGTATTTCCTTCTTTGTGCATTTTTGTTGTTTCTCTTGTCTTGTAGCAAAAAAAAATGTTTTTTTGTGACAATGAAAATTGCAAATTCACCACACTTTTCTTGTAATCTTTGTTTTGTGACTGTGCTAATTTTACAAATAGATTGAACATTGCTGTATTGCTTAATTGACTGTTCATGAATTTGTGATACTTATCAAGTGCAAGCGATTCAAAATTGTAGGTAGAAACAGTTTGTTATAGTGTTTGGGTGTTGTTGTTAGTAATATTAATTCAGACCTTATATTTTAAACTTGTTTTCAGGTTTGGAAAAAGTCACACACACACACACTCACATACGAACACACACACATACTGTACATACGATGTCAAATCAGTTAAAAACTAATGGCATTGCAAAATTTTAGGTACAGTGTACTCATAGATTGATTGCTTTTTCTGATTAAAGTATTAGATTTGATCCAGTTTTGTCACCATATTTTGTTCTTTTATACTCTCTCTCTCTCTCTCTCTCTCTCTCTCTCTCTCTCTCTCTCTCTCTCTCTCTCTCTCTCTCTCTCTCTCTCTCTCTCTCTCTGACAGCACCAACAGCCATTTGCTACCAAACCACTAACCCTTGCTAGACTTAAGCAATTTTCAGGTTATTTTTCAGTGTGTAATTTTAAAATTTTCTAGCTTTTTTTTTTTTTTTTTTTTTTTGGATAACTCACTTATTGATTGATTGATTTTCCAGACTTACATAAGACAACAGTGAAGAACAATCACATAGATTGTAATGCAGTGTGTCAGAAAGAAATGGCCAAGTTTTCTTGCTTGTCTTGGTTCAGCATTTGAGCAGTCGTGGGCTATGGCATTATGGAGCTCACTTCCTTGGCTGATAGGTAAGAAGTAACATTATGCTACCATTGTCTGCTTTATACATTGAAAACTATGGATATACAGCAAACAAACACAAATATTAGAGCACGCCATTTCTGCAAAATGTTTCATTTTTTAGATATCTTTTTGTAGTATTAATGTTAATGTGTGGGTGTCACTGAGAAAATGTAATAAATTCATACTTCTTAGTGAAGCTGATCCTTATACAGTACCGCAATTTGTGTGTATGATGTATGTGTACACATGGGCATGCTTAGTGTTGTTGAAGAGTGGGTTGAAGAACATTGACATAAGTCTGAGAACTGCCAAGTGCAATCTCAAAGGTGACCAGGGTAGAGATAGGCCTGAGGACAGAGCACTGGATCTCTGGAACCATTGTGTCAGATAATTTTATTTATTTGTTTATTGTGTTTAATAGGAGACACAGTTGAGAACTTGTACTTGTGGGTTTTTCAGAAAAGTATGCTGAGACATTAAATGACATATGGGTACTCTAATGTGTGGTCTTCATGGGTTGATCTTAGAGGGTTTTCTTTGTAGAGTTTTGGCTTTTGTTCCTGCAGGTGGTATAACCAGTTTTCATGTGTGTATACATACATACAATATATATATATATATATATATATATATATATATATATATATATATATATATATATATCTTCGTTTTTAACGTGCTTTTTCCCATTTTTATATGGGGTAAGCACAATGCCTTCTTTTTGAAGGACTTTGATTTGGCATTGGGGTAGGCCGTAGCCTCTATCGGCTGCCCTGCCTGGCATCGCTTAGACCCCGGTAACAATGTGTACGTGTATCGTACCAATCCCAGCTCCCTTTCTCCCAGCAGCGAGGAGAACTGGACGGTTAGGTCGACAGTTAGAGATGTGTAAGGTGTCTGTTATGTTTTTAGAAGATGTTGGAGTGGCTTTGTTTATGTGTGTATTAGTCTGTAACACCCATTTGCTTTCAGCAAACCTATCCGTTGATTACATATGTAATCCCGGGTGTCTACACGGATAGCAAAGTGTCTGCCTTCTCTGACCAGTCGGCTGCAGATTTGAACCGCGCCATGGACCTCTACGAAGTCCTAGGTTGCTGCTCTACCGACTGAGCCATCGAGGCTCATATATATATATATATATATATATATATATATATATATATATATATATATATATATATATATATATATATATATTATATATATATATATATATATATCTATATGTATGTATGTATGTACATGCAGTAAACCCCTGTATTCGTGGGGAAGCATACCACCCCCACCCCCACAAATAGCTAGAACCCACAAATACTTAGAACCCTTAAAAAAACACTTAGAACTGCCTATTTTGATAGTTCAACCACACACAAAAAAACACTAAAAATGCTTATACAGGTATTATCCTACTTACGATGGGGTTAGGTTCCAAAAAGACCATCGTTTGTTGGAAAAAACTTATCTCAAATATAGCCTAGCCCACACTAGGGTATTCGGTACCATGTATACATGTATGGTAGCCTACCCTACACTATAAAGTATATTCTATACATGCACAGTATAGTAATTATTAATATTAATAATATCAACTAATTCTGGAGGCTCATGTAGAGTGACTTATGATAATTCAGTACAAAGAGAAATTGAATAACAAACAAGAATTAGCTTAGCCTACACTACGGTATATCGTATACATATATGGTAGCATAGCCTACATTATACTGTACTCTATATTCACATATAGTATTATAAAAACATCAACTTAAAAAATATGCATCTTTTCCATGGATCTTTTAAAATTTTATGCCTAAATTCACTCTATCCAATAATACTGTATATATTCTTATATTGCTTTTGTATTATAAATTGCGATCATAGCGATCAATCTTTTGGTTTGGAAGTGTTTACGCTGTGTTTATTTCGCCACATTTAACTCAGTTCAGAGAGCTTTTCTTGCTTCTAGTTAGTGTAAATGAATCTCTAGATACTTTATTTATATGGGGCAAAGTTATTTTTCGTTATACTGTACGGAGTGTTTTAAGTCGAAATATAACTGAAATACGCCTAGTTGTGAAATTAATGTAACTATTTTTTTCGTTAATAGATGACGGCCATTTGAGGGCATTTGTTTTGTGTAAAAAAAATCAAGATCTCGTTTGCTATTTTCACTTTATTCCATCATAATACGAGCTTTACGTATTTATCGTTTATCGGCGTAAAAATAGCACTAATTAATCACGGTCGAGTTTCATCCATGTTGCCGATGCACAATAACTTATAGTCATTAGCAGCTTGAACATTGTTTTCTCAGATTCAGCTACAACATGCAGCATAAATTTAGCAGTATATTTCCTTGCTGATCTTTTATCCATACTGAATAAGGGTATAATGTAAAAATATATCAGTCCTATTCTACTTAACGTCATTTGTAGTATAACCCACGATAATTGTGTATTACCATACGATGGTTGAAATACAAGCAAAATTGCTGTTGTTATCTGATTCGTTGATAAACAAAACAACAGTTTCTCATTTGGTTGTTATGTCTGTACACATTTATGCAAGAGTATAATGATACTAACAATACTTTTATCATTCTCAGTTACTTTTTTAACTAGAAGATGGGATAAAGAGTTGGAGGAAAAGAAGCTGGTCTACAGTATTGTAATTTGGTCTCTCTCGCTGCCTGATTGTACGCTACTGCCTGCGCCGTGGGAAATTCTAAAATATTTTATGAATATTGTGGTATTGGTATTAATTGCTTACCCCATTGCAAAATCGAATTATCATAAGGCAAACTATCATAACTCGAGCACTACCTGAGTATTTTAATAATTTTATCACAAAAAGTGCATTTAGTCATGAAAATGATATGAAAATTCAGTAATTAGTGAATATCTCTCAGTAAAAAACACCATGAATGGGTGTATTTTCAGTGAATAATGCGTATACAGTATATGTTCCATAGAGAAATCCTCGAATAAGTGAGTCCGTGAATCATGAGACTGCGAATACAGGGGTTTACTGTACATGTATGAATACTGGGATATCTCCTGCAGGAACAAAAGCCAAAACTCTTGCAAAGCAAAAACAACCTCTAACTCAAGTGTAAATTTAATAGAAGGGAACAGATCATTTATTTGAGCCAGTACATTACTTACCTCCAAATTTTTGGGTATGTGGCCAAAATATCAACATAACAGTACCATGATTTGAATATATATATATATATATATATATATATATATATATATATATATATATATATATATATATATATATATATATATATATATATATATATATATATATATATATATATATATATATATATATATATACATACATACATATATATATACATATATACATACATATATATATATATATATATATATATATATATATATATATATATATATATATATATATATATATATATATATATATATATACACATACATACATACATACATACATACATACATACATATATATATATATATATATATATATATATATATATATATATATATATATATATATATATATATATATATATATATATATATATATATATATATACATATATACATACATATATATATATATATATATATATATATATATATATATATATATATATATATATATATATATATATATATATATATATATATATATATATATATATATATATATATATATATGTCTATCAAAATGGACGTATGTATGTTCCAGCGTAACTCTGAAACGTATGGAGCAATTTCAACCAAACTTGGTATACTTATGACTTACTATCTGGAAAAGAATATTGTGGGGGTAAGACATCACTAGCACCAAACGAGAGAGAGAGAGAGAGAGAGAGAGAGAGAGAGAGAGAGAGAGAGAGAGAGAGAGAGAGAGAGAGAAGGGTTGTCCTTACTTAAGAGAGTGAAATTATTTATCAATAATAACAGAGAGAGAGAGAGATATTGTCCTTACTTGAAATATCAAGTTATATTATTTATGAATTGTTACGGAGAGAGAGAGAGAGAGAGAAAGTTATTCTTCCGTTAGATATCAAAAGATGGAAATTCAGTATTAAACTAACTTTTAAATGAAATAAAAGTTACTGTATTTTCATTTAAAAGTTAGCTTAATACATTACCCTTAAAAAAAAAGAAATAAATGGTGTGACTCTCTCCCCCATTCCGCCGATCTATTTTAGAAGTCTTCTCAACCTGTTTGTAAAAACTTCTTTATTCTGTCACTTTCTCTTTGTTCTGAAATGCTCTGTCTCTATGTTTTAGAACAGCGTATTTACAGTTTGTAAACGGTACAGGTAAAATTAGATTAATTCAAAATTATCTACTGTACAGTTAAAGACATACAAAGAAACAGTGCTGTAATACATAGGTTAGCTAACTTTGAACGAAAGAGAGAGAGAGAGAGAGAGAGAGAGAGAGAGAGAGAGAGAGAGAGAGAGAGAGAGAGAGAGAGAGAGAGAGAGAGAGAGAGAGAGAGATAACAGTTGTCCTTACTTAAGGGAGTGAAATTTTTTATTAATTATTACGGACACAGAGAGAGAGAGAGAGAGAGAGAGAAATTACTAGAAAAATTTGACCACTGATTAGCAACACTCCCCTCCTTGTCTTGTTAAATGACATGTCTGACAGCTTTTGCCTTCGACCTTCCTACAAAGACGAGGGAAGAATTTGTTTGTTCAAAATAATTTGAATTTCGTAATTACAGTTTTATTATTATTATTATTATTATTATTATTATTATTATTGAAAATTAGTACTTATTATTAGACAAAAAGTTTATCATACAAATAAACATACCTGTATACATGTACCATAAAAATCCATCTCACTAAAAGAGAGAGAGAGAGAGAAAGAGAGAGAGAGAGAGAGAGAGAAATTATTACTTTTAATAATATTTAATGTTATTTAATTTATACATAAAAGCTTGAAAACTTATAAACTACATAAAAAAATTAAACAAGCACTTTTGCTGGGTTTCTCAGTGTTCGCAAATGTTCGCGTGTCTGTGAAAAACTCGTGTTAGGTTCCAATGAAAAATTCATGTGTCTGTGAATTCGTGCAACTCGAATCGCGCAAGTTCGAGGTATTACTGTATATGCATACAAATACATATACATATTTATGTAATATATATATATATATATATATATATATATATATATATATATATATATATATATATATATATAATATATAAAGATAATATGAAATTAAAGATAAAATCCACGAAGGAAAGGGAAACACTGGAGTGCTGCGAGACCTTTCGACTCTTTCGTCCTTTACTTAGCCGACTGAAGAAATACAACAGTAAGTTTACAAAGAAAGTTCATATAAATGACAGATGGGGATTACAAAGGAAAAATATATACCTGGAATCCAACACAATTGAAGAATTAGTAGAACTACCAAAACAGGGTTAAATATTTAAGAGGTTTTACAAAGGATTAGGGTCAACCATTCAGAAGCAGGGACAGGACAATTCAAAGATTATACAAGGGCGAGACTGACCACCCAAAAAATATTAGTAAAACAAAATAATTCTCTTTTATGTAAACAGTAATAATTTTTGCAAGATGAACATTTTTATAAATTAAACATATGGATACGGCACATAGAAAATATATTAAGGTAACTAATTTGTAATTAAGTCAGTTATTTTATCTTTTAGGTCATTTAAGAATGACCTAAAAGATAAAATAAAAAATATATGTAAGGTAACTAATTTGTAATTAAGTCAGTGATTTTATCTTTTAGGTATATATATATATATATATATATATATATATATATATATATATATATATATATATATATATATGTATATATATATATATATATAGAATATGGTCCTTGACTGTACTAGAATATAGTTGGATTTCAATATGAAATGTTGAGTAAATTTTGCATCGATATCAAACAACAAACCGAATATATATATATGAATCATATGATGTTTGCAGAAAAAGAGTTTCTGGCGGCTATATATATATTGGCGTTGTTGGTGGCGTTCTTCCCATGCTTATTTAAAAGCATTTAAAGCCTCAAACAACACATATGTTAAAAATATATTATATATTAAATTAATATACATAATTACTGTATATGTTATCATAAAATTAAGAAAAATTTCTAAATATGAACTCCGCAGCTTGTGGCAGATGAACAAACCACAGCGCCAACCTGGTACATATTAATTATATAAACATTAAATATTTATGGTAAATTTTATACAGAGTCTACTGGAATATACAAAATCACTGTAAAACATCTTTCAGTAAATATGTTTTACATGATTTTGTACACTATTCCAGTAGACTCTGTATGAAATTTTACCATAAATATTGAATGTTTACTAATTAGTACCGCGATACACCACCAGGTGCGCTGTGGTTTTTCAACATGAAATGTTGAGTAATTTTTTTTTTTTTAATTTTATGCTAACAGACAACAGTAATTGGAATATAAATACTGTATTATGAATGATATGATTTTCAATGTTAGAAAAAACAGTTTTCATGTGTACCTGCAGCTACATTCTGGTAGTTGTAGGCTACCTAGTTCTTCCCATGCTATCATTTAAGCATTGGTCATAGGCCAATTTTTTTGATACAGTATGCATTTAAAAATGCTGTTGCTTTGATACGGTAAGTTATTCAACTATGAACTTATTTAATTAATTGTAAAAGTTTTTTTGTATAAAAAGGCAAGGTTGGGGTAATGACTGGTGGTCAGAAATGGATTAATCCATTTTCAGTTATTTCTTATGGGGAGAAATTAACTCAGAATTCAACAAAATTGAATCTGGCACTTCTTCTGGAACAAATTAGTGTCGAGGACAGACTGTTCTACTGTATATATATATATATATATATATAATATATATATGTGTGCATGTGTATAAATATGTATATATATAAATAAGTAATATATAAATATAAAATGTATAATAATATATATATAAATATAGATATAATATATATAGTATATATATTTGCAGTAAATATATATATATATATATATATATATATATATATATATATATATATATATATATATATATATATATATAAATAAATAAATATACAGTATGTATGTGTATGTGTATGTGTATATATATATATATATATATATATATATATATATATATATATATATATAAACAGTTTTCGACAAAACTTTTTCACTCACTCAACTCAAAACATGTCAACATAACTAAACTACAAATAGGCTAATAACAACACAATTCTAAGTCTAAATTACCTTTATTAGTATTCACTAATATTTAGTAGGACAACCCTTACGTTTAATCACCTCCTTCAGTCGTTTTGGTACAGACAAGGCCAAATTATGAAGCATTTTTGGTATGTTGTTCCAAGTTGGATTTCTGCCTTCTTGGAACAGACGCACACATCTTTGTCTTGTAGATCCTCTTTACGATCTCCCATAAGTTTTCTATTGGGCTAATGTCAGGGCTATTACCAGGCCAATCATTGATGAAGGGAACTTCGAATCCTGGAAGCCACTGAGTGCCAGATTTTTTGAGCCTACGCCATCCTGCTGAAAACATGTGGCACCCGTATCCTCTGAATGCATCAGGCAAAATGTCACATTCAACTCCAAATAATTATACTGGTTAACTTTTTCATTTTTTTAAAGTTTTGAATAACAGGCAAGACCAGTAAAAAGCTCCCAAACCATGAGAGAATCAGGTGTTTAAGTCCTTCGAGGTTAGGGTCAAGAGGGTCGTTATTTCTTATGGAAAAACATTACGACCTCTATTACAAGTGACCAAAAATTGATTCATCTGACCAAAGCAGGCTTAGCCATTGAGACTCATTACACGCTGTACTTCTGAGCAAATTTGACTCTTTATCCTCTGTAACTTGGTCAAAATTGGCTTAAATGGACGGTATATATGTATCCAAGTTCATTGAACGGCGATTGATATATATATGGAAACATCACCAAATGTGGGTTGATTCTTCAATTTCCTTGATGTCATGCGTGGATTAACCTCTAATTGACGCTTTAAAATAGTCATATCGATTAGAAGTCTTAGGCCTCCCAGAGCGTTTTACTTATACGGTATATCGCCTTCCACCCTGGTGAAACTTGGCAACCCATGCCTAACAGATATATCGCCACACCCACCTGAGCGATATTTCCTTCGTTTTAAGACCTGATTCCTTTAATGCACATATCTGTGCTATGATCTGTTCATTCAGATCCTTAAATTTCCCCATAGTAAGGTCACAGGGTCCCAGGATGTGACCAGGGTAGGCCAAAAATACGGGAGCGTGGATATAAAAATTCATATATATAGATCGCCAGCCAAAACCTTTCTGTCAACTTTTCTTTTATCGAATAAATATACAGCTACTCTCAGTATGTATGCCTAATGATTTGATAGAATTTTTCTTGCACTTTGGTTCCTTCAAATTTATATATGTTTATATATATCAATATGGCCGGACTAAAGTTTTATAGTACTATATATATATATATAGTAAACCCCATATTTGCTGTCTCACGATTCATGGACTCACCTATTCACAGATTTCTCAATGGATATATACGCATTGTTCACTGAAAATCTGCCCATTCACTGTATTTTTCACTGAGAAAAATTCACTAATTACTTTATTTTCATCTCATTTTCAAAATGCCCAGGTAGTGCTCGAGTTACAATAGTTCACCTTACGATAATTTGATTTTGCAATGGGGTAAGCAATTAATACTGATAGGACAATATTTATAAAATATTTTTAAATTGCATGCGGGCGCAGGCAACCATTACAATCAGGCACCGAGAGAGACCAAATTACAATAGACCAGCTTCTTTTCCTCCAACTCCTTATCCCATCTTCTAGTTAAAAAAGTAACAGAGATGATAAAAGTATTGTTAGCAACGCTATACTCTTTTGTAAATGTGTATAGCCATAATCAGCTGACTGAGAAACTGTTGTTTTGTTTATCACTGAATCGGATAACAACAGCCCTTTTGCTTGTATTTCAACCATCATATGGTAATACACATTATAGTACAAATGACGCTAAGTAGAATAGGACTGATATATTTTACATTATACCCTTATTCGGTATGGATAAAAGATCAGCAAAGAAATATACTGCTAATGACTATAAATTATCGTGCATTGGCAATATGGATGAAACTTGACCATAATTAAAATTGGAGAGAAAGTATTTTAATCAAAACTACTGGGCATGAAAGAATACATTAGCTCTATTTTTACTCCAATAAATGATAAATATGTAAAGCTCATTTTATGATGGAATCAAGTGAAAATAGCAAACAAAATCTTGATTTTTTTACACAAAACAAACACCCCACGTCATCTGTTAACGAAAAAAAAAGCTAAATTAGTTTCACAGTGAGATGTATTTAAGTTATATTTTGACTTAAAAACACTTCGCACAGTATAACGAAAAATAACCTTGACCCATATGAATAAAGTATCCAGAGATTCATTTATGCTAACTAGAAGCAAGAAAAATGCTCTGAAGTGAGTTAAACACGGTGAAATAAACACTGCGTAAACGATTTCCAAACCAAAACATTGATCGCTATGATCGCATTTTATAATACAAAAGCAATATAAGAATATATACAATATTATTGGATAGAGTGAATTAAGGCATAACATTTTAAAAGATCCATTAAAAGGATGCATATTTGTTATGTTGATGTTTGTATAATACGATATGTTAATATATAGAGTACTGTACAGTGTAATGTAGGCTACGCTACCGTATATGTATACGATATACCATAGTCCAGGCTAAGCTAATTCTTGTTTGTTATTCAGTTTCTCTTTGTATTGAATTATCATAAGTCACTCTGCATGAGCCTCCAGAATTAGCTGATAATAATAATTACTGTATCACACATATATATATATAGTATACTTTATAGTGTAGGGTAGGCTGCCATGTATGTATAAATGCTACTGAATACCCTAATGTAGGCAAGGCTATATTCGAGATATGTATTTTCCAACAAGCAATGGGTTTTTTTGGAACCTGACACCATTGTGAGAAGGATAATAGCTGTATAAATATTGGTAGTGTTTTTATTGTGTGTTTGAGCTATCAAAATAGATAGTTCTAAGTGTTTTTAGAAGGTTTCTAAGTACTTGCAGGTTCTAGCTTTTGAGGGGGTGTGGTATTCATCCCCATGAATATTGGGTTTACTATATATATATATATATATATATATATATATATATATATATATATATATATATATATATATATATATATATATATATATATATATATATATATATATGTATATATATATATATATATATATATATATATATATATATATATATATATATATATATATATATATATATATATATATATATATATATATATATGTATATATATATGTATATATATATATATATATATATATATATATATATATATATATATATATATATATATATATATATATATATATATATATATATATATATATATATATATATATATATATATATATATATCTATATATATATATATATATATATATATATATATATATATATATATATATATATATATCTATATATATATATATATATATATATATATATATATATATACTATATATATATATATATATATATATATATATATATATATATATATATATATATATATATATATATATATATATATATATATATATATATATATATATATATATATATATATATATATATATATATATATATATATATATATATATATATATATATATATATATATATATATATATTATATCTATACATATCATACATACATACATACATACATACATACATACATATATATATATATCTATATCTATATATATATATATATATATATATATATATATATATATATATATATATATATATATATATATATATATATATATATATATATATATATATATATATATATATATATATATATATATATATATATATATATATATATATATATATATATATATCTATATATATATATATATATATATATATATATATATATATATATATATATATATATATATATATATATATATATATATATATATATATATATATATATATATATAAGTAACTTACCAAGTAACTACATATCTATTAGTTTCTAACTATTGTGGCAGTTCAAGATTTAATATTCAAGGTAACGCTCTGTTGTTTTGGTGTAGGTAACTAGACCCTGCCCACTTTCAGGGAAGAGTGGGTACAACAGTGCTTTAGAGCTCAGTTCGTTTCTGCCAGTCAATAACTGATCATTTGTTGGTTGAGCAGCTCTGACTTGAATTTTGCTGTATGGTTGTATCTTTACCCTTTGGTGAAGTATTCATTCATGTTGGTAGAGCACTAATAATTGTTAGCTTAGCTAGTTCCTTATTCAGACTTTTGACTTTTCTTGACTTGGTATGTAGGATTCTAGTTTGTCTAGTATTAGGTATTGCAGCAAAGGCTGTAATACCAGACTTACTCGCACACTTTGTGTTGCCTTTGTGGAGGGCAGATTTGTTCGTTTGAACTTAAATGTAACGAATGCAAAGACTGGGATCAGGGGAAATGGAAAGTGTTAGATGCACATCTTGATAAACTTTAGAAAGACAAACAGAGAAAGTCAGCTGCTAGAGCCGAAGCTAGGGGTTAAGCCAGTCAGGTTTCTACTCCGAAATTGGATATCGCTGTTCAACCTGTGCCTTCTATGCCTGTGACTGCTTTCTCCCCTATCACCAGCCCTCTGAATTTTCCTGCAACTCTGTTACCTGGTTCCCATTCTTCCGAACCTGATGCCATTGCCAGCCTCGAGGCTAGGGTAGACCAAAAGTTTGGTCTTCTTGTTAACACTGTAGCCCAGGTCGGGTCTTCTGTTAAGGCCCTTATGGACCAAGTGAGTGTGATCAGTGTTGGTGCAAAGTCAGTGTCAGTGGAGGAGGTGACTAATTGTCCCACTGATGCTCCTAGACATAGGTCAATGTCAAACACCCAAACCTGGGAGGAGGCAAACTGGAGGTCTGAGGGAGGTTGGTGGGGTTTTCCCAAAGGTAGTTGCCCCCTCAACTGAGCCTGTTGATCATACTCAGGGCTCGGCGGACAGCCACTGGAAAGGCGTCTATACGGATGTTCATGCTCTGTTGTCCAGTGACTCAGACTCCAGTGCGGACAGAGGCGGTAAGCGCTTTTTGATAGTTTCTAGGCCACTGAAAAGGCATGTTACTTCAGCTGAGCACACATCCCTGCTTCCCTGTAAGCTTCCCAGGGAGCAAGAGCATATACCTCTCCCATCCTGCTGTTTTTGGGATAGTCCCGAGCATGCCGTACATGATACTTCTGTGATGGAGTGCCAGTATTTGGCACCGAAGTGGTCTTCCTCTTCGAAGAAGCATTCCGAGTGCCCAGCCGCCGAGCGCCTAGTTTCCAAATGTCCAGTGTTCAAGCGATCTGTGTCGAAGCACCCAGTGTCTGAGCGCCCAGTGTCTGAATGGCCAGTATCCAAGCATATAGTGTCGGATCGCCCAATGTCCGAGCGACCGGTTAGCCACCTCCTCCACTATACATCCAGTAAGATGCCTTTCCAGTGGCTGTCTGTCAATACCTGGGACTGGCAACAGGCTTGACTGAAGGGGGGGACTACCTGTATGTAAACCCCACGACCTCCCTTGGACCTCCAGTATGTCTTCTCCCAGGTGCGGGAGAGCAGGACAAGGACCTTCATCTAGGAGCATCAGGGGATGAGCAGCCACCTTCTCCACTGCACAACACTTCACTATTACAATGGTTTAATTTATGATAACCGTAATATAAGGCTGGCAAAGGCATGGGAAGGAAGTGAGGGAGCCAGGTGAGGGAGCAAGTGGATAACATAGGAGGGCTAGTAGCAGGAGAGAATTGGCGCCAGGTGGACATGAGCTGGCACCCAGTGCTGTGCTCTCTGAGGTGGGCCTGGGAGGCAGGAGGAGGCAGGAGGCAGGTAGAGGAAGTTGGCAGTTGCTCCTGTGTGCACGGTGGCAGGAGGAAGCAAGAGGCGAGTGGAGGCTAGTGGTGGGCGTTTCACTGATTTTTGGTAATTGCAGTTACTGATTACTTTCATGAAAAATAATCAATTAGTAATCAATTACTATATACTTTTTTTATATCTTTAAAGCGATTTCTGGTATCTGGGCATACAGACATGAGTAAAATGTATGAATAACATTAGCATTTTATATGTTCAGACATGTATGCATTTTAAGATAAATGTACATGTATCTTCTAAAATAAAAGATAAATTTATATAAAAAACTAGATTCAGCATTAAAGTATCAAAGCAAATTCAACTCTAATATTGTAGAACAAAGTGTTTTTATTCTCTAATTAGTGAACGAATCCATTACAGTAACTGAATACGCCCACCAGTAGTGGATGCAAGTGGCCAGCACTGGAGGCCAGAAGCTAAAGATGTGGAGCGTTCATGATTGCGTGATACCAGGAAAATACCTCCGTACACCAGGGCCATTTGAACCATCTCTGTAACATTCCAAAGTACTGCTGAAACAAGAACTGGTAACGATACTCAGTTGTCGAGAACATTTCTGCCTACGGCCAGGGCAGCCAAACGTTACGCACCATTCTCTCCTTACTACGTTCCAGCCCCTACACTTTTCAGTTCTCTGCAAGGGAAAGTGTGATGAGTACCCCGGTCCCGGTAAACAAAACAAATTACAAACGTTTTGGCCTAATGGAATGGTGCAACGTTTAAGAATTACTTTAAAATAATTTATCGGAGGCTTATGAGATGCTTAGGCCCAATAAACAAAAAAATAAATCGTAAATGGTTCGTCTAAAGGAATGGTGTAACATTCAAGAATTACTTTAAGATAATTATTTACCGGCGGCTTGCGAACAGCCTATGGCTGGTAACCTAATCCTAAAAGCAAAAGTTTGGTCTAACGGAACTATGCAGCATTCAAGAATTACTTTTAAGGCAGTCATTTACCAGTGGTTGGGTGTAGCCTATGCCCGGTAAACAAATCATGAATGCAAAAGTTCTATGGCCTAATGGAATGGCGTAATATCCAAGAATTACTTTTAAGGCAATTATTTACTGGCAATTTGCAGGTAGCCTAAGCCTGGTAGGCAAAACATAAGTGTAAAAGTTTTGGCCTAAAGGAATGTTGTAACTTTCGAGCATTACCTTTAAGACCGAACTATTACCGGCAACTTGCAAGTAGCCGGCTTGTTGATGAATCTGAATCAAGGTAATAATTGAAAGAAAAAAAGACTCATCCTGAAAGATTCCTGCACGAAGGCTATGAAATATGCGCTCCGGTGGTTGTGTAATACTACCGAAATCTGGTGATAACCAGAAAATAAGAACAAGCTGCTGTAAGCACTCAATGTTTCATCGAGTACGGCAGAAAACAGAATGAGGTGGTTAGCTAAGTTGTTCCTAGTATTGCTGTTAAGGGGCAGTAATGTGCACCTACACTGAGCAATCAAAGCGCTACCCTCTTTTCCCTACCTTCGACCTGTGCTAGCAAATGCACGGTCAAGGATAAAACAATAAAACAGTATTTTTTTATGGTGGCTTCTTGAGATATAATATATATATATATATATATATATATATATATACAGGCGGTATAGTTTATGACGGGGTTCCGTTTCTGCGCCGAAGTTCAGAATCTAAAAATAATCCGAAAAGAAGTCGGGAAAATCATCGAAAATCGTAAAAAATCATAAGAAAACCTTACTTTTAATGCTCTGGGTGCATTGAAAACGATGTAAACTGCATTATTATTGAGTTTTACATCAAAAACCTTCAAATTATGATTATTCTGCCGTTTTGGGCCATATTTCTTCCGTCGGATCGGGCGCATTTCGGACGCGTCGTAAACCCCGAACATGCGCCGTAAGCCGAAATAATTTCTGATGAATATATTTGAAAAGCGTCGTAACCTCGAACGTCAGTAAGTCGGAACCGGTCGTAAACCGGGACTGCCTGTATATATATATATATATATATATATATATATATATATATATATATATATATATATACATACTTACTTACCAAGGAACTAAAAGCTATTAGTTTCTAACTATCACAGCAGTTCAGAATTTGAAATTCGCGGTAACGCTCTATTGTTTTGGTGTAGGTAACTAGACTTGGCCCACTTTCAGGAAAGAACAGGTACAACAGTGCTGGAGAGCTCAATTTGTTTGTGCCCTATGTCCATGAGACGGGAGGTGGGAGGGCTTTGATTACATAGTTACTTGGTAAGTATATATAAAAATTCATTTTATCATAAAATGTGGTTTCTATATAGTAACTTATTGCACATAAATAAGTAATATATATATATATATATATATATATATATATATATATATATATATATATATATATATATATATATATATATATATATATATATATAATATATATATATATATATATATATATATATATATATATATATATATATATATATATATATATATATATATATATATATATATATATATATATATATACATATATATATACACATGCACGCACTCCATGCACACACACACACACATATATATATATATATATATATATATATATATATATATATATATATATATATATATATATATATATATATATATATATATATATATATATATATATATATATATATATATATATAATATATATATATACTGGTGTTTCAAAATTAGAGCTCCCTTCTTCACAGATCAAATGGAAAGTTATGAAGTTTTCTGCTATAGCCTATCTCCAAGTACATTATTTTAAGTTTCTATTAAGCTATTTTTCATTTTACATTTCTTGTATTTTCAGACTGAGTGACGGAGTTAGATACAGCCATGGCTAATGACTCAGAGGAAATCAGATGGATTGACCGAATCTGGGCTATAACCTTCAGAGAGGCCAGGGATGCTGGCGCATCCTTCATTTCACGTTCCTGGATAGCTAAATACATTAAAAGAGATGAATCCTTTGTTAAAAGAAACTGGAACAAAAATCCATATGACTGTCATTGTGAAAAGAGTGAGAATCTTGGAGGGCCTGAAGTTATTTCTCAGGATTCAAAAGACATCATAGCTGAGGCAGTGGGTAGACCAAAAAAGTCTTTACATAAATTGGCGCTTGAACTAGAGCTGAGACAGTGGGTAGACCAAGAAAGTCTTTACGTAAATTGGCGCTTGAACTAGAAACAAAAGAGTGAAAGAAGAGAAGTTATAGTGCTGTATATCATGAGTTGAAAAAATCTGGTATCAAGCCATTTCATGTTATCAGCAAGCCCAACATCACTCAGCAACAGAGAGAAGACCGTGCATGGTTTTGTAGTTCATTTCTTAAAGATTGGGATAAAGCTGACTTTCTCCATGTTGCCGCATCAGATGAATTCTTCATTTACACAGTCAGGAAGCCAAATCATAAAAATGACATCATTTGGGCTACAAATTTGGATGATATCAGCGATGACGTGCACTATCGCCAAGTTGTGAAATTTCCTGAATGTTTGAGAATTTTTTCTGTTTCACAGCCAAACTGTTAATGTGGATCATCAAAGAAAAGGACAGTCATGGAATGGCGAATACTTCAGAGAAACTGTGCTTACTGGTGGAGTATTTCCTTTCCTCAAAGATCCTGAAAATGTGTTATCTGTTGAAGAAGTCACATTTTTTGCATGATAAGGCACCATGTTTCAGGCTCTTCAGACACAGGAGCTGCTTTGAAACTGGTATCGATTTCTTCTCGTCAAGTGAATTTCTGGGTAGCTCCCCTGACCTTAATGTGTGTGAAAACATTGGTAGTATCTTAAAGGATTCTACTGAAGCGCGCACAGTGAACTATGATGGTAAACCAAGCCTCGACGACCTGCAAAGAGAGGTGACCGAAGTGCTCAGGGAAATGGAGTTTTGAGTGTCAGCTTTTTTGTGATTTGCTGAAATCATACCCCTCAAGAATGCAGGCTGTGGCACAGGCAGATGGAGGCCACACAAAATATAAAATACTCAGAGAGAAACTTAAATAAATACCTGTTCTGAATTACTTTTGTTTTTGTCCATATTAATTTTAGTTTATGCTGTAGAGGGGGGCTCTAATTTCAAAACACGCTGTATATATATATATATATATATATATATATATATATATATATATATATATATATATATATATATATATATATATATATATATATATATATATATATATATATATATATCATATATACATACATACAGTAATACCCCAAACTGCAAGATACCCCAAAGTTGTGCGCATTCACAGACACAAGAACATTTGAGAATCCTGAGAAACCCTTGAGAACCCAGCAAAAAGTGTTTGTTTAATTTTTTATGTAATTTATAAGTTTTCAACTTTATTGTAAATTAAATAACACTAAATAATAAAAATAATAATTCTCTCTCTCTCTCTCTCTCTCTCTCTCTCTCTCTCTCTCTCTCTGTTAGTGCTCACACATATTTTAGTTTATTACTATTTCTCTGTATGTCTTTACCTGTACAATAGAAAATGTAAGTTGATCTAACTTTACCTGTACCATCTATGAACTGTAAATGCTCTAGTGTGGCAAATATTACATTCCAAAACATAGAGACAACTAAGAGTTGTATTAGTCCAAATAAAAAACACTGTTTGTTCATGAAAAATCATTTCAGAACAAATAGAAAGAGACATACTAGAATAAAGTAGTTCTTGAAAACGAGGTTGAGAAGACTTCTAAAAATAAGTTGGTTGGAAGGGGGAGAAAGAAAAATAGTATAGTAATCTTCACACACTTATATTTTTAAGTCAACCATTTATTTTTTTTTTTCTAAGGGGAATGTATTAAGCTAACTTTTAAATGAAATTAAATTAACTTTAATTTAATTTAAAAGTTATCTTAATACTTTGGGAGCATGATTAGGGTCATAATTAGTGTTTAAATTCTAGAAATAAGCATTTATTAGCATTTTTAGAAACCGTGCCAAACTTACACAAAAATTCATTTTGCGCGAGGGGTTCTGGAACCTAACCTTGCACAAGTTCGGGGTATGACTGCATGTATATTGTTATAATTTTAAAGCTGGGGTCTTCCCAGATCAGTGGAGTATACTAGGATGATGCGCAACTTACCTCAGTTACCACAAAAATCTGGACTCTGGCCTTGAGTCAGCTAAAATTATAAACAACAAAATACGGCTGAAGGCCTACTTCAAGAGGGGAGTGAGTCAGCAAACTCTGGGGTTTGACTTAATTAATTATATTTACAAAGGAAAACACATCAGAAGAATGATAGCGTAATTCTGGTGTAATAAGATGAAGAGCAAATGACTGGGAATTTGCTGGGGGAAACACAGTGGGATGCCCACTTCAAAGTGCATTGAAAATGAGGTAGTGGGGTCCACTAAGCACACAAGATGGCACAGATCCACAGCTGACGAACTCCTAATCTGTAATGGAAACCCTTATAGTTACTCAACCGGAACTAGCACTGTAATGAGGGAATCGAGGAATTGCATAGAAGATGCCCTGACTGAACTCGATTCCAATGACTCGCATATCATACGATTAAGTTAAACTTCTCGGCAATGCTTTGCAAATTAAACATCACAAAATATAAAAAGCAATGCAGGTCTCACTCTAGGTATATTGCACTGTGAAAAACGAAGCAGAAAATAGTTAAAGATGAATAGGGAACGTGACTGACAAAAAACCTTAAATCCTGGTACTTTACCTTATTTAGGAGCTGAAGATCTCTTCTTATGGGGGCTAGCGAGAGGGAGGGCAAGTGAATAATTTCACATTAGAGGTTACTTTGGTTACTGGCAGCCTCATGTTAGAAATAGGCAGTTTAATGGAGCAAGGGACAGGACATCCATCCAGTGGTGGCATCCGAGCAATTCTAAGACCGAGCGTCTCACTCCAAGACCTTTTATAACTTTCGGGAATCATGCTTTTTCTCCTCCTAGGTGGCGTTAGGATCATTCTGCCCACATGGCAATGCGAGTCCGCATGACTCGAGTTCCAAGATGGCGGAGCTCACGTTCAATTCGCCAGCTGACCTGCCTCAGGCGATGATTAGCCCTGATTGGGTCCGCACCTGGAATTTAAGGATTTCCAGCAGCACTTGGACAAGAAAGAAATTAAAGTGGTTTCCCCCCAAAGGCAGTGGTGACAGAGCAGTTATAGAGGTGAATTTGCCTACAGTGAATCATACTAAAATAAATTAATTAATTGCCTAGTCCTTATTTCATTTGACTTATTGACTGGAAGATATATATATGATATATATATATATAACATATATATATTATATATATATATATATATATATATATATATATATATATATATATATATATATATATATATATATATATATATATATATATATATGTATATTTGATTTTAAATCATGATACCATTATGTTGATGATATTTTAGCCATCATCCCAAAAGATTTGGATGTTAATAACATATTGGCTCAATAAATGAATTATTAAATTTACACTCAAGTTAGAGAAAGATGAACATGTACCTTTTTTGGACATTTATATTAAAAAGGGTACCTTTTAATTGTAAATTTAGTATTTATAGGAAAAAGACAAATAATTTGACATATGTGCACTATTATTCAGGGCATCATATAAATATAAAAATTCCATTTTTTTCATCAGTTTCTTCAAGCCTTGCGAAGAGTCAATCCTGAGTTTTTAGATCAAGGATTCAAAAACATCAGAAAAATAGGAAGAGATCTATGCTATCCACCCCACATTATGGATATTTGTTACAATAAAGCTATAAAGACCTTCTATGAAAAATCAGAAAAAAAAGAACTGGCCTCAGACACCCTTTGTTTGTCACATTTTATTGGATTTGAAGCTGTAAAACCTTTTTTAAATTGTTATAAATTGATATAATAATATCATAAACATGCTTAGAAAACATACCCCCTGAAATCAAAAACATGCTTAGAAAACATACCCCCCGAAAAGACAGGAATATTATATACAAAGTTTGTTGTATGGATTATGATTTATTTTACTTAGGTCAGACCACTAAAGAATTAAATACAAGATTAAAACAACACAAATAATCAGTAAGAACAGGTCAGACCAGTAATGCTCTATTTTTGCGTCTGAGTGAAAAGTCCTACAGAATGAACTGGACACAAAGCAGTGTAAGATACGAAGTAATGAAACTATTCCCAGAAACTTGTTGGAATCCTTTACGGTTCAGTTGACCGGGGAGAATAACCTAAATTTAAGCCAAGGATTATTTTCACTTGGTCCTGTAATAAAATATATGTTCCAGAAGGATTTGAAAGACAAAATAAAAACAATTACCAATAGGTAGATTTTGATGTTAATCCATTGACTGGGGGACAATTACCAATAGGTAGATTTTGATGTTAATCCACGTTTTGTGATTTCCCAACCTTTTGTATTCCCTTAGACTTTATATATATATATATATATATATACATATATAATATATATATATATATATATATATATATATATATATATATATATATATATTATATATATATATATATATATATATATGTATATACATTATTTATATATATATATATATGGTATATATGTATATATATAAAATATATATATATATATATATTATATATATATATATATATATATGTATATATATAGACAATAAATAAAAACAATATACCATATATATAGATTTTGATGTTAATCCATTGACTATAACATATATACCAATATATAGATTTTATATGTTAATCCATATATATATATATTTATATATATATTAGCATATATATATATATATATATATTATATATATATATATTATATATATATATATATATATATATATATATATATATTATAATATATATATATATATATATATATATATATATATATATATATATATATATATATATATATATATATATATATATATTATATATATTATATATATATATATATATATATATATATATATATATATATATATTATATATATATATATATATATATATATATATATATTATACTATATATCCTATCATATATATATAACTATTATCTTTTTGTCTCTGTATATCTTTATTTGTCATGTCATTAGTTTCAGCATCTCATTGTTTCACTTTTCCTTCATGGCTGTAACTTTGTTCTTATGTATAGGTAGTCCTCGCTTGTTGGCGGCATTGGTTAATGGCATTTTGGTTTTATGATGCTAAGCTAACAATGTTGTTAACCAGATTTTTGGTGACGGTAAGCGATTTTTGGCATTGGTAAGAGGTTTATCAGTGTTGGTAAGTGGCTTATCAGATTATTAAGTGGGAAAAT